>NW_007361028.1:160536-383706 GCF_000149035.1 Colletotrichum graminicola M1.001 | reverse complement strand
CCCCCCCCCCCCCCCCAAGAGGGAGGGACATGTCTTCTTGTTTAGGCCGGCTTCCGCGTTCTTTCTCTCTCCTCATCCCCCACGGTTTCTTTATCCTGTCCGTACTCTGGTAATCATATAGGCGAGGGGAGACGGACAGCATTAGGCCTACGGTGCCGACACTCTCGCAAGACTGAATATCACACAGCTTTACACGCGTATCGGATCACGAGACCTTTCACAATAAGAGGGCCTAGACGAAAGACACGCGTTGGCTGACAACAGTCAAGAATATCGATTGTTTTTTAAGTACGTTAATTCATCTCATCAAACTTTCCACATGTCCCTTTCCTCCCATCCCTGTGGGTGTTCTCGCTAAATATGTGGAATCAAACAAATAAAAACAAATCTATCGCACTATTCCCCAGGTTACCGTACCAATCTAGGCCTTGACAATTCTGCAAACCAGGTCGGAGCCGTCGACCGAGTCGCCCTCCTTGACCTGCAGGGTCGACACCACTCCGTTGTGCGGCGCCGAGATGACCATTTCCTAAGGGGGCCGAGTTAGCATAATGAAGGAAAAGAAGATGATGGAAAAAGGAGGGGAGTAAGATAAAAAGTGGGACGGGGTAACGGGACGAAAACTTACCATCTTCATGGCGCTGAGAACAGCGATAGGGTCGCCCTTCTTGACGTCGGAACCATCCTTGACGCGGAGCTCGACCAGTACACCAGCCATGGGCGCGCCAACCTGGCTCGAGTCGGTGGGGTCGGCCTTGGCGCGGCTGACGTTCTCGACGGAGGCCTTATTGTCATCAACGGTGACCTGGCGGACCTCACCGTTCATCTCGTAGAACACCTCACGTTGGCCAGTGTTCTCGCTGAGGGGGCCAATGGCCAGGAGCTTGAGGATGAGAACCTTGCCCTTCTCGAGCTCGACGTGGAACTCCTCGCCAATCTCGGGACGAGACAGGAAGTACTTGGTGGGAAGAACGGAAAGGTCACCGTACTTCTGGATGAACTTCTTATAGTCCTCAAAGACCTTGGGGTACATGACGTACGCGGCGATGTCGCACTCGGTGATGGGGCCGCCGAACTTCTTGTGCAGGTCACGCTTAACCTTGGCGAAGTCGACGGGCTCGAGGAAGAGACCGGGGCGCTTGTCCAGCTTTCTGCGGCCGCGGAGGGCGTTGGAGCGGAGGGGCTCGGGGAAACCGCCGTACGGCTGGCCCATCAGACCCTCAAGGAACTCCAGAACGGAGCCGGGGAAATCGAGCTCGCCGGCGCGGGCCTTGACATCCTCAACGGAGAGCTTGTTGGAGACCATGAACTGGGCAAGGTCACCAACGACCTTGGACGTGGGAGTGACCTTGACAATGTCGCCAAGAAGCTCGTTGGCATGCTCGTAGGCCTTCTTGGTCTCGGCCCACTGGGTGCCGAGGCCGAGCTGGGAAGCCTGGAACATCATGTTGGTGAGCTGACCACCAGGGATCTCGTGCTCGTACACCTCAGGGTCGGGACCGGCAAGGTGAGCCTCGAAAGGAGAGTAGAGCAGACGCAGCTGGGACCAGTAAGAGTCTAAAGCACGAACGTGGGCCGGGTTCAGGCCAGTGTCGTGCTCACTGCCCTCGAGGGAAGCAATGATGGCGTTGATACTGGGCTGGGAGGTCATGCCAGACAAGCTGTCAGTGGCGGCGTCGACGGCGTCGGCGCCGGCTTTGGCGCACGCCACCATGGAGGTTACACCCGTACCGGCAGAGTCGTGGGTGTGAACGTGGATGGGCAGGTCAGGGTACTTCTTGCGGATAGATCCGATAAGGAGCTCGGCTGCGTGGGGCTTGAGGACACCAGCCATGTCCTTGATGCCAAGCACGTGAATGTCGAGAGCCACAAGCTTGTCAACGAGATCGAGGTAGTACTGAAGGTTGTACTTCTTCTTAGGGTTCAACACTATGAACAGTTAGCAAAGGCACATGGCTCGAGGTGATAGTCCAAGAAAGGGGAAACTTGCTGTCTCCGGAATAGCACACGGTTCCTTCCACGACGCCACCAGCCTTATGAACGGCCTTGATACCAACCTCGAGTTGATCGATGTCGTTGAGGGCGTCGAAAACGCGGAAGATATCCACACCATTCTTCTTGGCCTGCTCGACAAAGTGGTCGATGGCGTTGTCGGGAAGAGACGAGTACGCCACACCGTTGGCGCCACGCAGAAGCATCTGGAAGGGGATGTTGGGGACGGCCTTCCTCATGCGGCGGAGACGGTCCCAGGGGTCCTCGTAGAGGAAGCGGTAAGCAACGTCGAAGGTCGCGCCTCCCCAGCACTCTAAACTGTACAGGTTGTGTAGTCCGTGGCTAGTCTCCTTGGCAATGTTGAGCAGATCGACCGTGCGCACACGGGTGGCCAAGAGAGATTGGTGAGCGTCACGCCAGGTGGTGTCCATGAGTAGGGTGCCCTTGTAGTCGCGGACGGCCTTGGCGAAGGCCTTGGGGCCCTGTTCAAGGATGATCTTCCTCCAGCCCTTGGTGCAGGTCTGGTTGACGTCGACCTTGGAGCCGTCGTCGTTAAAGAGCTCGGGGAGGATGATGTCGCCCTTGAACTTGGGCTCGCCGACCTGGCCCTTGATGCTGCTGCCGTTGACGGCGACGTCGCCGAGGTAGGCCAGAAGCTTCTGCGCACGGTTTTGACTGCCGATGAGGTCGAAGAGCTGCGGGGTGTCGTCGATGAAGGTGGTCCAGCAGTTGCCGTCGATGAAGGTGGGGTGGGTGAGCAGAGAGGCAAGGAAGGGAATGTTGGTCTTGACGCCGCGAATGCGGAATTCGACCAGGGCACGGAGAACCTTTCTCCGGGCAATCTCGTATGTCGAGCCGTGGCATGAACATTTTACCAACATAGAATCATAGAAGGGAGTGATGACGGCACCGGCGAAACCGTTGCCACCGTCGAGACGGACACCGTTACCACCGGCGGAGCGGTAGACCTCGATCTTGCCGGTGTCGGGCTGGAAGTCCTTGGAGGGATCCTCGGTGGTGATTCTGCACTGAATGGCGAAACCTCTGGTGGAGATGCGGTCCTGCGTCAGGCCGAGCTGCTGCAGGGTGGCGCCGGCAGCGATCTGGATCTGGGCGGCGACGATATCAATACCTGTGATCTCCTCGGTGATGGTGTGCTCAACCTGGATACGGGGGTTGATCTCGATAAAGTAGTATCTGTTCTGCTGGTCGACCAGGAACTCGGCAGTACCAGCGTTGCGGTAGTTGACCGACTTGGCCAGCTTGACAGCGTCGTTGAGGATAGCATCACGGACCTCGGAGGGGAGGTCCTTTGCGGGGGCAATCTCAACGACTTTCTGGTGACGACGCTGGACGGAGCAGTCACGCTCGTACAGGTGGACAATGTTGCCATGGTTGTCACCGAGGAGCTGCACTTCAATGTGCTTGGGCTTGTCGAGGAATCTCTCGACGAAGACGGTTCCGTTACCAAAGGCTGACTTGGCCTCCGAGGTGGCTCTCTCGAAAGCCTCCTTCAGGGCCTCCTGCTCGCGAACGACACGCATACCACGGCCGCCACCGCCGTAGGCGGCCTTGATGATGATGGGGAATCCATATTTGTCGGTGAAGCCCTTGACCTCCTCGAAGGTGCCGACGGCGCCTTCGGTACCGGGGACGACGGGGACTCCGGCAGCGATGGCAAGCTTTCGGGCGGAGACCTTGTCACCGAGCGAGTCAATGACCTCGGCAGAGGGACCGACGAACTAGTGGAGTATACCGAGTCAGTGGTGTTGACAAGATCCAAAGGGGAGGGGGTTTTGCGGGATGGAACTTACGATAAGGCCGGCCTTCTCGACGTTGCGAGCGAACTCTGCGTTTTCTGAGAGGAATCCATAACCTTTTGGCGGTGTGTTAGTGGGCGAGCGATAACGGCATCTAGAGACTAGGTGCAGTTGCTTACCAGGGTGGATCATTTGCGCGCCGTGCTCGACGGCAATCTTGATGATCTCATCTCCAGCGAGATAAGCACCGACCGGGGTGTACTGGCCACGCTTGCCAATGACGTATGCCTCGTCGGCCTCTGCAAAAGACTGGTCAGAGAAGGGTAGACGGAGGGACTGTGATGTGCGGGCTTACTCTGTCTGTGCATGGAGAGACGGTCCTCATAACTGCGGGTGTCAGCCTGCGAGTGTCTAGGCTGGGGCCAGCCTGTTTGCTTTACCTGAAGACTGCGATGGTGTGCAGCGAGAGCTCATGGGCCTAACGAGAGTCAGCGGTGGGGACACCAGGGAGGGAACATGGGCCAACTCACTGTTCTGAAGATCTAGACGCGTAGGAGAGTAAGTATCACTGTTTCTAAAGCGATGAGCGGACGATTTTCGAGAGAACATACACGAATGGCTGGATGGCGGTTAGCTTGCCGTGAATCAGGAGTTGGGTCGAATGGGGAAGGAAGCACTTACGGATTTCACCACGGTTGGCAACTGTAGAAATGAAAAGAAACCAGGTTAGCATAGCGCTTTGCTAAGAGGAGACAAGAAGCTGCGGAAGCCTCCAAGGGCACGAAAGGATGGTTCGTACTAACCCAGAATTTTCTTCAGGTGCATAATGCTCGAGTTGGCACGGATGTGGTGGATGGTCTGGGGGTCCTTCTGGACCTCCTCAACGTCGCCCTCCTCGAAGACATCGTTGTAGGTAACCGCCGTTTGAGCCATGTTGGGCAGTTGTGAATGTGGGAGGGTTTTTGGGGGGAGGGGGGGGGGGGGGGGGAGAAGAGAGTCGACGGAAAGCGAAAGATTGGAGCTTCAGCAGCCGGTAGTATTTGTAGGTAGTGTATGGGGCCGAGCAGCAGCGGGAGAAAGCTGTTGAGGTCTCAGCTGCAAGACAGTTTGCGTCGGCTGTTCGGCTGGCGGGGATGGTTCGGTGGTTTTTGGGACCGAATTGGTTTGGGACTGGTCTAGGTTGGTGGGGGGTCCCGGGTTAGTCCCCAAGCTTTACACCGGTCTACCTAGTACAGGACCAATTCGGGGGTGCTGCTGCGTTTTGACTTTCCTGCCGCCCGTCTTCCAGGTTGCAGATCAAAGGGGAGGGGGAGGAGAGGAGCGTACCAGTTGTTGCGGCGGCTGTAGCTAGGTAAGGTAGCTAGCTAGCTGCTCTGCTGGATGAAAGGAGCTCTCTGCTTCGATGACAGGCGGAGCACAGCTCTTCTCTATTACCTACGCCCGTTCGACCAAGAGAGGCAGGAAAGTGGATGATGGTGGGGAGGAGGCGGGGTGGGAAGGACGGCGGTGGTGGGTGGGTGTGGATATCTGAGTAGTATTGGTATCTGGGGGAAACACAAAACAACGAAGCAGCTGACGGCACCACGAGGATGGGGAGGAAGGAGGACAGGCAGAGGAAGAGAATAGAAGATTAAGGACTGGATGAAGCCAAAGCTCTAGGGAGGAGGGGATTTATGCTATTTGAGAAGTATTTGGACTGGTCATGACCAAAGGCAAAATGTGGGTTGGTAACATAGCACCATCCTTCTTCTTTCCCCCCCCTTCCCCGTGCAACTCGTCCATCCTTGGGTCTCAAGGGTAACGGTCACAGGATGACAGGGCATGAGATTCTTCATCTGAGCATAGAAGGTGGTCCCTCTTCGCTCGCAGTCACACAATTCAGACCAGGCCCGGAGCTGGTGCTGTCGACAGACTGACTGACCGACCTCTCCTCGGAAGGCTTGCTTGCTGTACTGTCGAAGCGGGGCGACCCCTCGTCGTCATGGCCGAGGGACCTTGTCTCTAGCTTGCTAGCGCAATAGTACAAAACATCAGGGCAAGTCGCCCAGGGTCGACTTGTACCTATGTACTTGGGCGTCGAAGAGAGATTCCGCGAGCTGTGCTACGCGACTGTCTTCACTGGTGTAGCTAAGTATCACGTATGAGGTAGGTAAAAGCCAGATGAGGTGGGTGGGGGCACGGGGGAAAGGATGGAGGGGGATGGAGGGGGAGGGGTGAATGTTGGAGGCGGAAGTGGTACCGAGGTACAAGGTACAAGGTACAAGGTACAGGGAAAGGTGACCTCCTCCTACCCCTGTTAAAGTTAGGGAGCTGCCCTGGACTGGAACGGGAGCTTAGGCCACTTTGCGATATACCTGTAGGTAGGTAAGTTGCTGCACCACTCGGCGGCAAGAGAAGGAAATTACCGAGTGGGAAGGAACCAGTCTCTCTCTCAACCTCTCTATCAACTCTCCCCAAAGAATCAAGAAGCGTCCGTCATTCAACACACCAACCAAAACGATCGGTAATACTAACGGTTGGTGTCGGCACTCGGTATTTGACTTTGACACTCACTTGCCTCTCAACCCTCGACAACCGGGCATACCTTGTATGGACATGGCTGATCATACACCTGTCACTGCTAATCTGCCGTTGCGGCAGTCCACCGTCTCGTCGCCAGTCTTGGCATCCATATACTGCACAGCGACCCATACCAAAAAAGTTACCGAAAAAGCGAGAGAGGCATAAACGTTGAAGATCATGGGCGAGGGAGCTGGTCGTCGACCCGCCCAGTCAAGGATCGAGGTAAGAACAACACTCGGGGTGATATCCGCATTTTATTGCGCAGGGTCCTATGCGTGCTCTCGTAACGTCCATGTGAAAGTCATGGATGCAACCTGAGATGCTGATACATCTTGGCTTTGCAATGCCCCGAGAAAGAAACCAGAGAGAGGCCGAGACTGGGGGGGGGGGGGGCTGGGACTTGGGAATAGGAATAGCACCAGGACCGCCCACTCCGACCGAGATCTGTTCCCACGCGCCGCCATACCTACCGTACCGCCGTACCATGGTAAGTCCGTACATGCCTCCACCTCCGCTTTTTTTTTCCTTCTTTTTTTTTCTTACCTTTTCGCTGGGCGCGATGGGGGTCCTCGTTACGTTGAGCGGCGGAACGCTCTGACCCCCCTGACCGCAGCCTGCCTCCTGAGACTGTTGGCGAGCATGCCTAGAAGATCTGCCGTCAACGGAAACAACCTTCCAAGATTCCCAGAGAAACATTGTTATCTTTAGAACATCGTCGTCGTCGTCGTCGTCGTCGCTGCCGTCAAACAACGACAGTACAGTACCACAACGGTCCTAAAATACCCCACGAAGACGGGGGAATGAGACGTGGCGCTTCTCCATCCCATTCCCCCTCTGCCCCAAAACGCTGGACAAAACAGGAGAAGAACAGATCCAACATAAAAATAAAGGTTTTGGCGGCGTTGCAAAACGCCGCTAGACTGAAAGGAATTGACCAACCAGAGTCTGCCGATACGATGCACAACAGCTCTCCTCCGCCTTGACTAACGGTTTCTTGAGCAAACAACCCCCCATCAGATGGGGAAGCTAGGAATTGGTGATCACCATTTGGCGGTTATCAGGGCGCCAGTGCCAATACTTTGAGCCTTTCACGGCTTCCGGCCGCCCGAAATAGACTGTCTGGGAGCGTCCCGAATTGCTACCATTACCGAACCATAGGATAGCGCGGCTTTGCCGCCGCCGCCGCCGCCAGCCCGTGTCGCTTCGGACCTCCGCTTCGCCAATCTTCAGCCGCGCCTCTCGTATGCAATATCAGCTGCTGCACACGTTTATTGCCCCGCGGTCCAGATCATCGCAGAATGCGAGAATGTGGGGTGACTCCCACGGGGCTTCAAATCGTCGTAGTTTACCCCCTTTCAATGTTCCCAAAGCCTTTGCTGAGGGACGCAAGGAGGGGTGACGGAAACCCCCTTCGTCGACCTCGGCTTTCTGCACCTCGGGACATGTTGCAGCGATTTGCCGGCTGCCCTTCTAGAAACTATCAAAGCAGGTAAGCAGGCCACTCCTGGTAGAAGCACACCACTCCCGGGCATCCAGGTTCTTCCCTCATGAACAAAACCACGCATCCCCATATTGCTCGAGCGTTATTTCCGGCCCACCGCCACCGAGGACACTCGGTGAACGCCTACGATGGATAGATCAAGCTGAGTTGGCGTTCACAACGTCTGACTAAGATTGAGCAACGATAGGGAGATGCAACGGAGCAGATGGGTGGGCGATGCGACAAGTTGCACCAAGTCCAAGTCTTGAGTCGTTACACCGCCAAGGTGCCATTCTGCACCTCACTTGTGCTGCGAGTCCATGGGCGACTCGGCCATATTCACCCCCGCAACTTAACCCGCTTCTTGGCCCCTATCTGGCA
Organism: Colletotrichum graminicola M1.001; assembly: GCF_000149035.1. NCBI lineage: Eukaryota > Fungi > Ascomycota > Sordariomycetes > Glomerellales > Glomerellaceae > Colletotrichum > Colletotrichum graminicola. The sequence goes on along the minus strand of NW_007361028.1, from coordinate 375,531 downwards.
TCAAGACCACGTTTCCCCGGTTTCTCTCTCAATTTGCAGTCCCTCACCACATCGCACCGGCATTCGAGCGGGGTTGGGAGCGATAAACAGGAAGGGAACCCCCAACTGCCATCGAAACCAAACCCACCGTGATGGGTGACTCTCGTTCCAGATCGGGATACTCCGACGTCGGCTTTTTCGGCGTCCGGCGCGCATAGTTATCTACAGTGCATCTCGGCCGGTGGTTGCTGATGGTAATAGAAATTAGCGATGGCCTCATGACACGGGCGACGGCGCGACAATTTTTTTTCATAGTGCCCCCATTTTCAATATGCACCATGCTGCCGCCTTGCTTAATCGGCCACTAGAGCCTGTGTGACTCTTCCTCGGTCGGCGGGTATCGTAGGTTATTTGAGGCTTACGCGGTCCTAGTATCCGCCCTGCACCCCACGATTAACGATTAATGACGCTTGGCTCCAGCACATGCGCGGTCCCATGGAACAAGGATGGATCAGCACTCGGCCGTTCGCCCGGCGAGATCTCAGGTGCCAACGGCGAGGTGAGAGTGGAGTGGGGGGGGGGGGGGGGGGGGGGAAACATTTCATTTGTCGAGTGTTCAAAAAAAACCCCCCACTCGGGAGAGAATTGCTGTCTTTTTCAGGTTGATAGCGAACTACCACAACGATGACTTCAGAACGATGCCATTGCACGTCTGCTGCTCGCGGCACGATCGACATGAGACGGCACGCTATTCCTTGACTCATCAAATTTAGCTCAACCTCCTGTCTCCGGCCCCGACCCTTGAAACAAGACAGGATTCGCCCGAAATAGGAAGGCTCCGCTCCGCTCCGTCGGTGGTTATGTCTGTCACTGAGGATCCAGCAGCACCTTGAGCAATGCCGCCGGTCTAGAACGCTTGACCCTCCCATGCTCTCTCCCACAGCCAAGAACATCTCTTTGACTTTCCACGATTCAGAGTTGTCACACTTGCCAGGTTCCGGAAATAGTTCGCTGTTCTATTATACGATGCTAGGGGCAATATCAAGTGGCCCCCGTCCTTGGAACGTTTCCCTGCCGGGGGGGATCGGGGATCGTTTCCGGAAAGCAACAAAACAACAATGCAAGGTGATGATGGTACAGAAACCTCCTCGCTACCGTCCCGCCGCGGCTGGGCATTGCGACGGTGCGTATGCCATGCTATGCAGCAGACCCGGCGACGGGCATTTCCTCCTGTCACGCCTTAATCACAGCTATGGGACTCGTAACAAAGCCCTGGGCCTCCTCAGCCACAGCCCATCACGACCCTTGGCAATTGTGTTGGTGGCGAGGAACAGTCCCATCCCACGCCAGACCACCACCTGTCCGCCTTATGTCTTCCACACTCAGCCCGATCAGCTTCTTTTCCCTCCCACACCTTGGATGGGAAGATGGACTTATTTGCCGACGGCCTGCTTGACCTTGGACTCAACCTTGGCCTCAATGGCATCGGCCTTCTTCTGGACGCCCTCGAAGGCCGCCTTTGTGGCGGAAGCCTCCTTGCCTCCCCAGTAGTTGTACTGCATGTAACGGTATCCCTGGGTAAGCTGGGCGCCCTCGTTGACAAAGTGGCAGAGGAAGAGAAGGTAGTTCTTGGGCTGGACGGCAAGGGCGTAGCGCATGAAGGTGGCTGAGTAGATGCAGAGGGCACCCGTCATCTGGCCGGAAATCCTATACGAAAAGAAAAAAGGGTCGACGTATCAGCCACATTGGTCTTATCTCGTTCCGAACCCTCACCGCGATGGCGGAGGAAAGGGTAGCATGGACGTACAGATCGGGGGACTTTTGGGTGTCCATGACGGCGGCCAAGGGGATACCGAAGTTCGAAACAGGGCCCCAGAAGTCTATGGTGCGCGGCAGTGGTTAGCCTTGCTGTCGTGGGTGAAAGTATCGCGAGAGGCCGGCACCGGAGCGTCGCATCCGCAAGGGCCGGTGGCATGGGGATGTCGGGCAACACTCTAGCTCCCGAATAGCAGAAATCCGCGGCTAAAAAGTCGACGCGACGTCTATCCAGGGCTCTAGGAGACTCATCGCCTTCGGCGAGAGCTTCAATCGAAGGTCCTCTCTCCCCAAGGATACCGGATAATACCCGCTAGCTCCCGAACGCGGAGCGCGAATGGGATAAAAAAAAAAATCTCGGATGGGGCGGGCGGGCACGTACGAGTAGAGCAGACGTAGTCCGTCACAGGGTTGGACCTGATCTTTGCGTTGATCGCCTTGACAAGAGCAGCCATTTCGAATTGCGGTTTGGAGGAGAAGGTGGGCGGGCAAGGGTGACGGGGTCAATTGGCGAAGGGCGGCGGCGGATTTGGGGAGTTTGTGATTTCGTATTTTGTTGAGAGAGCGACAAGAGAGGTTCGAAGGGGCGACCCAAGCTCTGCCTTGCGGCGCTCCGAAATTTCGCGGACGGACTGTTGCTGGGCTGCTGGGCGCCGCTACAGTGGGCGCCCACGTACGAATATGCCACGGGAATAAAATCGATTGGGTGGGGACGAGATTTTTGTGGGGAAATAAAGGATCGTGATTGGACGAACTGGTCGCAGCTGTTCTCTGGATCACGTGATTATATTCTGTCCAATGGTTGTGGTTGAGTGCGTGTGTGTGTATGTGTTGTGACGACGCTTCGCTCGCAGCGGGGGGATCTCAAGCATTGAGGATGCGACTTTGAATTTCTTACTTGGACCTGCTGTGTACGAGGAAGATGAAAAGGGTTGGATTAGACGGGTGTGTTGGATTTAGGAAGGGTGATGGTTATCCTGACTAATACTGAAATATGACGTTCGGTTCTTGCACGTACGTTAGGTACCTATCATAAGTTTTGCTGGTTCCAGCTTTAGCAGAGTGGTTCGCACCTTCCGAGAAGCTACCGCTCGGCCTCCGGCCCCGACATCTTGTCTTCCCGCCGTCTCCAGCACCGGCACCCTGCCTCTGCGCGCGCTTGAATCCCGCCGTGGACATCTCACTCATGAGAGCAGCCTCCGCTAGAAAAACTTACCGTATAACCATTGTGTCTACACCTCGAACACGTCAGTATTTCTCTACCCAGCAAAATATCTACAGTGTCAGGGATGAGCTGGCATCACTGTTGCTCACATTGTTACAATTGTTACAATTGTATACTATGCTCTTCCATATTATGGTTGTTGGGATAACATTCGGTCGGTTTTCGTACGGATGGACAAAATATGTTTTGGACGTTGCCGTCGCAATAGACGACTGTACGAAGACGTTCCACTCCAATGTTGGCAGGTGACATCATCTGCCTGTCAGAGCTCCTCGTCCTAACTCACCTCGCACCACCACTTAATCCTAACGTCAACTTTCGGGAGCCACTTACATCTTGCAGCTTTACTACACGTTACTCTGCGATTAACCCTTGACGCAATACACTACTTGAGCTCCGTTTTTGCGCTATTTAACCAGACGCCCAGCACACACACCATCCGCTGCTCTCTCTCTCTCTCTCTGTCTCCGCGCACAACCTAGCGATGACATCTGAATCCGATCCGGCCGCAATGTCTGCAGCAACAAAAGATGTTCTTAGCCGCGTGCAGCGGATGATCCCGCCCATGCTCGAGAAGTTCCACAAAGGTAAGCCCGTCCGTCTCTCCGGCCGTCAAGAGGACTAAGGGCGTGTGCGCTTACACTCTCATCATCCTCCCAGGGCAACTGGGCCGCGTCGGCGTCCTCGGCGGCAGCGTTGACTACACCGGAGCGCCCTACTTCTCGGCCATGGCTAGTGCCAGACTCGGCTGCGACATGGTAGGTTCATAAGCCGGCCCCCCACCCTTGAAACATGACCTTGGATACGGAAGTGCTGAGAGAGCGCGCGCGCTCGCACCTAGTCCCACGTCATCTGCACACCCGGTGCCGCCTCGGTGATCAAGACGTACTCGCCCAACCTCATGGTGCACCCCCTCATGCGGCAGACGCCGTCAGACGCGGCGCCCGACGGCTCCCGGAACGCCCACACGGACGCGGGGGCAGTCGCCGGCCCCATCATCGACATGCTCGCCCGCCTGCACGTGCTCGTCATCGGGCCCGGCCTCGGCCGCGACCCGCTGATGCAGGACACCGTGGCGCGGGTGATCCGCGCGGCGCGCGAGCGGTCGCTGCCGCTCGTCCTGGACGCCGACGCGCTGCTCGTGGTCCAGAAGGACCCCGCGCTGGTCCGCGGGTACAGGCTGGCTGTACTGACGCCCAACGTCGTTGAGTTCTCGCGGCTATGCAAGGCGCTGGGCGTCGACGAGGCTGAGGCCAAGGACAGCGCCGCGGCGGGGTCCGGGGGAGGGGAGGAGGCGAAGGAGACGGCCAAGGTGGAGGCGCTCGCCAAGGCGCTGGAGGGCGTGACGGTCGTGCAAAAAGGCGGCAAGGACTTCATCTCGAACGGAAAGGACACGCTAGTCGTCGATCTGGAGGGCGGGCTGAAGCGGAGCGGCGGGCAGGGCGACACGCTCACGGGGTCGATCGCCACGTTCCTGGGATGGAGGAACGCCTATCTCGAGGGCCTGTGGGACACGGGCGACGACAAGATGGCTGAGGACGAGCTGGTCAGGCTGGCCGCTTTTGGCGGCAGTGCCATCACGAGGGTAAGTCTGCCGAGGGTTACATTCTCTTATTCCGTTTTTCATGTTATACGTTTAAAACCCCTTCCCGCCCCCCCCGCCCCCCTTTTTTTTCCCCCTTTTGAGGTGCTGACTGTAAGTCTAGGAGTGCTCCAGACGGGCCTTCCTGAGGAAGGGCCGCAGCTTGCAGGCAAGCGACCTTACGGACGAGGTCCACGGGTCATTTATGGCCTTGTTTGGCGAGGTTGACGGCAAGGCGGGTGCCACCAAGCTGTGAAGTGACAAATGTCAAGCTCGGAACAGGCTGCACATATAAATTGTGAAAATAGGCTGGATTGAATCGGTCGCTATGTCGCCGTGAATCCAAGTACAAAGTCCCTTGACCATCCCTTCCGGATAGATGACGAACCATCCGTTCGAAGAAAGAGCGTGACAGATGACCTGTCCAGCCTGATGAGTACCATGGATCGGGTTCAAATACTCCAATCGTTCGGCGAGATCTTTAAGCGCCAAATCGTAGTAAATCGGGACGCAGGTAGGAATGTGGAAGATGGGAAAGAGAAGGCAAACCGAAGGAGCAGGGTTTTAGCAGGAAAATCAAGGCTCCTTCCCTCCCCTTCCATAAGAAAGGAGCCAGCCGCCGTTCACTTCACCGCTTTTGGCACCTGCCCTGACTGAACATCGTCGCCTGACAAGCAGGCACGCCTAGTTACCTAGGTAGGCAGGCAAAGCATGACTCACAACTTACTTACCTATTTCTGATGCTCCACTATCAAAAGGTCACTGGATGTTTTGCTGCAAAACAAGTCTGTAGACGTTTTGGGGATGTTTCCGGGAAGAATGAATTCGTTTATATGCAGGAAGCCATCGACGACGCTGCCTCGCACCCCCCTTGTCCTTCGTAGGGGCGGCGAGGGCATTTCCTCTCCTTGATTCCGGTGTCTGTGACAGAATCATTCAGTCCGCCGTCAAGGTCTCCATGTGAAGACGTCCTTGACCGAGCTACACTCCCAGGAGGGTCTCAGTCAAGTTCAAGCCGCCGCAAATGACCCACCAGGCGCTCGTCGTCAGACCGTCCTGTGAGGCATCACAGTGATGTTTTGAGGCTGAGTATGAGGAAGAGTCGAATGGACGAGGATGCCGACGTCGTCGTTTGGCCAGGCAATCCCACATCTTGCTTGGTTCCACTCCCTCTCCCTTTGGCTAATCGAACGACATCTTCACATGGGTTACAATCATCAACTCGGCTGGTGGGAATGGTTTTGTTGTTGTAAACTATGGAATAAACTCATGCTGCCATTATATTTTCGCAAATCTAACGAATACAGGTTGGCGAGCTGACCTTTGGTTTGTTCAGGGGTAGAAGAGGCCGACTAACAACATGCCTGTTCTGCCCGAATTTTCGTAATCTTGACATTCATCCCTAAACGCCAATGGTATCCGTGAACCAACCTCCGACTATAAAGCATGCGAGGTATCGACATTTCCGTCCTTAGCCTATCTGCGGGGGGGAGGGTTGAAGCCAGGTGGTCCACCGGGAGGGCCGGGGTTGAAGCCTGGAGGGAGGAAGGGGGCGTTCTGCGGGAAGCCCGGGGGCGGGAGCCCGCCGGGGAAGCCTGGGGGAGGAGCTGCTGGGTGTGAGAATCGCGTTCGGGGGTCAAGGGGATTCGAGAGCATACCTCCACGTCCGCCGAAAGGCGGGGCACCGGGGAAGCCGCCAGGGAATCCGGGAGGGACGGCACCTCCAACACCGGCAGCAGGACCCTACATCCTATGTCAGCAGCTGTATCGCCATGAAGGGGGTTCAGGGGGGCACTGACGGCCAGAGACGGGGGAGCGGGAGCAGCACCGCGACCAGCAGGCCGTGCAACGCCAGGACCGGCGGTGAGCGTCGACGCGATTCCGCCCGGAGCACTCTTTCCGAGTCTCGCACTGGGGTCCGCCGGAGGCTCTGACTCGACTGACAGTGAGACAATGTGCGCGCCACGGACGATCGTCAAGCCGAGGGTTCGCTTCTCCTCCTTCTCGATCGTTTGGCCCGAGGAGGAGCCAGCTCCAGGCGCAGCGGGCTTGTTCTGTCTGACCTTGACGCGTCGGAACTCTTCGGTGTCGGCGAGGACGAGGTTCATATGCTGTAGACACGGTCAGCCCCGTCATTGACACGCGATTGGGGGGGTGAATTAGGTTGCGGACCTTGTCAAAAGCAAGCATCTGTCCCGTCATCTGGCGGCCATCGTTCAACGTAACCCTCATGCGGTAGTTGATCTGCGAAGACATGTTAGCAGAAGCTCGGCACATCCGTCGTTCGTAGCCGTCGGGAGCGCATCGAAGGAGAGCACGTACGTAACCGGCCTAGGGAGAAGTCATATCGTGTCAGCCTATTTTGTCAACCTTGAAGCTTTATGAGGTAGATCCGGGGCTACTCACCATCTTGCCCTGTTTGTTCGACATCTTGGCTGATGTTTGTGAGTAACTACTTCCGTAGCTGCTCTGACTCTTCAAAAAATTATTGCTGTGCTTTTTGTGAAGTCTGGGAGACTCCGGCGAGACCTTGGATACTTTGCGGTAGCAGAGCTTCAGACAAGGTCAGAGTGGGTATACCTCCTTCATGGACAATTTTCCCAGGCGCAAACGCAGCCTCGAGTAGTACGCTGAGGCTAATGCCGGATAAACTACGGGAGTGAGCTGGAGACTCGCCGGTGCACTAGCCATTCTGGTACTAGCGCTTTTCGTCCCCCACCCCCGTGCGGTACGAGGGCTGGCAAACCCTCGAAAAAATACAAGGCTCACGAAATTCGCCAGCGGCATCTTTCACCTTGACAATCCGCGACCATCGACACCCAACGCCTAGCCAGCCGTACCGCCGAAGTACTAACCGCCAAAATGTCGTCCGAGAAGACCCAGAACCCTATGCGCGAGCTTCACATCCAGAAGCTCGTCCTCAACATCTCCGTCGGAGAGTCTGGTGACAGACTTACCCGTGCCGCCAAGGTGTTGGAGCAGCTTTCTGGTCAAACCCCCGTTTACAGTACGGCATCACCAAAAGGAGTCCTTCTCGCAGAAGTCAATTGACTGACCCAACCCTCCAGGCAAGGCCCGCTACACCGTTCGTACCTTCGGTATCCGCCGTAACGAAAAGATCTCCGTCCACGTCACCGTCCGTGGCCCCAAGGTACGACCGAAATGAAGTTGATTTTTTTTTTTGCACGCGGTGTGCGCACAAGGGGGTGGTGTGCTAACTTGACGACACAGGCTGAGGAGATTCTCGAGCGTGGCCTCAAGGTCAAGGAGTACGAGCTCCGCAAGCGCAACTTCTCCGAGACTGGCAACTTCGGCTTTGGTATCTCCGAGCACATCGATCTCGGTATCAAGTACGACCCCTCCATCGGTATCTACGGCATGGACTTCTACGTCTGCATGACCCGCAAGGGTGAGCGTGTCGGTACCCGCCGCCGCTGCAAGGGCCGCATCGGCTCCGGCCACCGCATCAAGCGCGACGAGACCGTCAAGTGGTTCAAGCAGCGCTTCGACGGCATTGTCCGATAAATGCGCAACACCCGCCTGCGATGAACGAAAAAAAGACACTGGGACGGCTTGGGTTAACGGTTGGCGAAAAAAATGGGAAATGGCTTACAAGGCATGTACTTTTCCAGCAGTTGTTATCATCAGACAACACGCTTGACTTGAGCAAAATTCAGTCGAGCCGCGGCCTCAGAGACCGACCGGCGTCATGCCGGCTTACCACAAATTTCACTATCTGCCGTGACTGCACATGATTTCTTATTCTTTTTTTTCACTTTTGTGAGGCAGGTTCGTGTCCTGAGAGCGATCAAACGGCGTTGGTGGTTTAGCTAGTCTAGTTACTTTAGCCCAATCAAGAGCATGTCTTCTTGCACTGATTGCGTTTCTCTTACGCTGTGCGTACTAAGGCGGCGTCCAAACTTACTTCACACGTTTATACCCCCGTATCAGTGTGCGAAGATTAGGAATCATCAAACATATGCTGAAGTGGACTCTGTATAGTCATACTGCGCTCCTTGAACGACCACAGGGAGAACACGACATGAAATAGGGGCAGCCTGAAAAGTACAACGCGACGCCAGCGCGCCAAAGAAACCGCGGCCAGAGCAGACGTCAACTACAGAGCATGGCAACATGCCCGAACTCCCCGGGGCTGCCTCACAAGGACTCTGTGTGACAAACTCAAATGGGAAGACAAAACTGCCAACGAGTACACGGCACCGCCAAAGCTGTCCGGGAACGAGCGATCGCAGCAAGACGATTTGAGTGCAAGGTGTATGACATCGCGCTACAATCAGTCACTGCTCTTAACAGACACCCGGCGTCATATGCCCACGCCAAACATGTTCGACCACAAGCCGGTGGTATCGCCCCCGGCCCGCTAGCCTGGTTTATTCATTCCTCGTAGGATCGAATAAACGAGGAGGGAAACAACGTTAGCCAAGGGGCACATACTTAACAGTTCACCACCACAACCAAGGGAAACAAGAAACGTTACTGCGCAATCTGTGGCATGGCGTTTAACATCAAGGGCCATCTCACGAAGCACGTGTTGAGCTGCGTCCGTCCTACCTCGCGAGGTAGGCTGAGAGGTTGTGGCTTATTATGAATAGCGGATCTTAATCAGCAAAGCTGCCGGGTTGACTTTCATCTAAGCCCCCTAGATCACCTGGTGCAAATACCTATCTAGATTGGACTGATAATAGGATGAGACAGTAAACGTTGTGCTATATGGGCGGTCCCGTCTTCAATCGGGCTACCGCGATGGTCGTCTTCGCATTGACAAGCATGACGGCCTCTATGCCCGGATTGTGGCAATCATCGTGAAGGATAGATACTTGGCGAGCTAAAATTTTACATCGATAATTCGCTTGTCGTAGTGCCCATTGATTCAAGCGCTGGCCAGTGCGACCGTTCGCGGAGTGTCAGGCTGCAGAAGATTCATGTCCATCGCGGCACGGGTGACATGCTCTCTGGCGATGTTGCGTCTCTGGTTCTCCGGTCGATACACGATATCGTCGCAGACTGCCATGTAGTCACGTCGCAGCCGGTCTGTAGTGCCTTCGAACTAGAGGGCTCTCATAACATGTCGTCCCTTCCCCAGAGAAAGACGTCTTGCCCAAAGAACATCAAGCTTGATTTGTTAATCAGACGCATGGAAAAGTAAAGCAAAGTCGCCTCAATGGCAAGGAGTTGTCCTGACAGCGAAAAGTTTAGTATGCCCTGGACCTGATGTCTAGCACAGCAGTCCGGCGTGGTCGGTGGTGTGGTTTTCCTCAAGAGAGTATTTGACTTCTTCTGGACCGTAACCTTCCTACCTATCTCTGGTCTAATGTGAACCTTCGGTTTGCTTTCTGATCCCATCAACAGTCGAGCCATTCGAATGGGATGATATTGAGGGCTCGGACGAAAGTCAACCTAGCAGCTTTATTGTTTGAGATCCGCTATCCGACGTAATCGATACTATAAACCTTCTCAGGGAGGGCTTAACTTCTTTTGGCAGACTTCTCTGCTTCTTGCAGTCACTCAAGCGAGTCGTCACACCTAGGCCTTCGTTTATACCCGAGCCAACGTAGGGTCGTGGCCCTGTCGTCACCTCTTATTATGAGGACAGCGTATACGCCCTAGCTCTTTGTGAAGGCTCAGGCAGCGACCGGACCAAGTCAGGCAATGGGATGGATGGTGGGTGGCTCGAGATCCTTGAGAAGGGAGGAAGAAAGCAGAGTACCTAGTGGTGCAGGTTTCGTTGTACTGCCTTCCTACACTAAGTAGGTATCTGTTTAACAGCACGTGACATGCAGTTATGCATATCTTTTCTAAACTCGGCTATGACTCTACACTATCAACGGTGCAGGCTGTCTGGAAAAGCTGCCAAAACTGCGACTCGGATTTTAGTTTCCGCCGAGGCAGTCAGTCTCGGTTGTCCCAGCAGGCTTGAGACTGCAAAGGGCACTGTGTGCACTAAACTTTGTCTACTTCTGTCATTCATTTGGGAGGCTAGGAATAGCATGGTGAGAGCTTTGCAACGAAAAGGCCGGGGAAGGGGAGTCAAGGGAACGCCGGGAAGCTAAGGCCAAAGACAATAGCTCATGCATGCAGATTTGTAAGATGAATGCCTGCATGCCGAATTGAAGCCATCATGACAGAGAGGACTACAAACAATGGGGCGATGGGGAGAGGGATAAGTGTCTACCGATCTGCACCGATGCGCGATGTGTTGTGTCGCCTGGTCGCGAAACTCAATGCCCCTGGGCGGAAAGCCAGCTTGGCACAATTTTTTTTTTCCCACCTGTTGAGATTAGATGCATTCAGCAGAACCCGACATACCTTGGTAGATAGGTATGCCATAGACCTATACCCTGTATTATGTAATAATACAGCATTTCCCGGGGTTACGGGTGCACGTATCCGTCATTGCGGTGTCGGAAATTGTTAGGGAGATGTCGGGTTGGACTGAGGCAAAAGTCGACGGCCCGTCGTGATTGGTCCGGCAGCACAGCTTCGGGTCCACCGCTTCTTCGCTCTCTTTTCCCTCCACTGGCCTTCTTCCAAAAAAGACTCGATTTGCACTCCTTCAAAGGCACCTTCATCAACCCCAATCTCCCCTCCACTCAATTGCATCTATTGCAATTGATTCCCCCTCGATCTAGACAGTGTCCAAGATCCTTTAATATGTTCCGCAACGCCCTCCGACAGTCGACGCGCGCCGTCGGCGCCGTCTCTGCTGCCGGCAGAGTCGCTGCCGTAAGTCAACCTCAACCTTCCGTCAATCTCCCCATCCCCGATCCGACGTCAATTCCATCCAAAAACATCGGCACCCGCTTCCGCGGTATTCAATTAGGCCCCTCCAGCTTTTTTGGCCTCACGGAACCTGCGTTGGGGTCGTGGAATAGCTTTTCATCGAGCTCCCTGCGTTGCTGTTTTTGGGGGGAGCCGCCCATAACATTTTCGGCCTTCGGCTAACCTGGTTTTTCCACCCTCAGATCCGAAATGCCGCACCTGCCGTCTACAGCGCCACGTCGATCCAGACTCGCTCATACGCCGACGCCAAGGCATCCCCGACCGAGGTTTCTTCCATCCTCGAGCAGAGGATTCGTGGTGTCCAGGAGGAGGCTGGTCTCGCCGAGACCGGCCGCGTCCTTTCCGTCGGGTACGTTTAGGCGGCACATCTCGGCATCGCGAGCGCCCATTGGAGAAGCTTCAAAGCATCATCAGCTTGCATGGGGGACTCGCATGACGTCTCATTGGCAATGGGAACAAGTTTTGCTGACGACGGTTCGACAACAGTGATGGTATCGCCCGTGTTCACGGTATGGCCAACGTCCAGGCTGAGGAGCTCGTCGAGTACGTTACGCGCGCCCTTTATCCGTCCGCCTCTAAATTGTATCGCATCTAACTATCAAACCTACAGGTTCGCCTCCGGTGTCAAGGGCATGTGCATGAACCTCGAGGCCGGCCAGGTCGGTGTCGTGCTTTTCGGTTCTGACCGTTTGGTCAGGGAGGGTGAGACCGTCAAGCGTACCGGAGAGATTGTAGGTTTCCACGACCCGCATCGGTGGTCGTCAACGCCGGCTAACAACCCCCACAGGTCGACGTTCCCGTCGGTCCCGAGCTGCTCGGTCGTGTCATCGACGCCCTCGGTAACCCCATTGACGGCAAGGGCCCCATCAACGCCAAGGAGAAGCGCCGTGCCCAGCTCAAGGCCCCCGGCATTCTGCCTCGCCAGTCCGTCAGACAGCCCGTCCAGACCGGTCTGAAGTCCGTCGACGCCATGGTTCCCGTCGGCCGTGGTCAGCGTGAGTTGATCATTGGTGACCGTCAGACCGGAAAGACTGCCGTCGCCCTCGACGCCATCCTCAACCAGAAGCGTTGGAACTCTGGCAACGACGAGACCAAGAAGCTCTACTGCGTCTACGTCGCCGTCGGCCAGAAGCGTTCCACCGTCGCCCAGCTCGTCAAGACCCTCGAGGAGAACGACGCCATGAAGTACTCCATTGTCGTCGCCGCCACCGCCTCCGAGGCCGCTCCCCTCCAGTACATCGCTCCCTTCACCGGTGGTAAGTAACACTTCCCACGATCGCCTACAACTATCCACAGCTTTGCCGTGTCCTCCCATCTGCCCTTCACACCTTCCTGCCCATCCCGCCCATGTTGTCCAATGTTCTGTTCAAGGAACATTCGGATATTTCATCCCACACCTGGTCCGACAACATCAGATCATTACCTACAACAATTTGCTAACTTACTTCTTGCCTCCATCGGGGAATGGTTCCGTGATAACGGAAAGCACTCTTTGATCATCTACGACGATCTGTCGAAGCAGGCCGTCGCTTACCGTCAGATGTCTCTGCTGCTTCGCCGCCCCCCCGGTCGTGAGGCCTACCCCGGTGACGTTTTCTACCTCCACTCTCGTCTCCTCGAGCGTGCCGCCAAGATGAACGACAAGCTCGGCGGTGGTTCCATGACTGCCCTGCCCATTATCGAGACCCAGGGTGGTGACGTTTCTGCCTACATTCCCACCAACGTCATTTCCATTACCGATGGCCAGATCTTCTTGGAGGCCGAGCTCTTCTACAAGGGTATCCGCCCCGCCATCAACGTCGGTCTTTCCGTCTCGCGTGTCGGTTCCGCCGCCCAGGTTAAGGCCATGAAGCAAGTCGCCGGTTCCCTGAAGCTCTTCTTGGCCCAGTACCGTGAGGTCGCTGCCTTCGCCCAGTTCGGTTCCGACTTGGACGCCTCCACCAAGCAGACCCTCAGCAGAGGTGAACGCGTAAGTTGATTGACATTGCTGGATTTGTGAGCGACAAGTCATGCTAACAACGTGTACAGTTGACCGAGCTCCTCAAGCAGAAGCAGTACTCCCCCATGGCCGTCAACGAGATGGTTCCCCTCATCTACGCCGGTGTCAACGGTCACCTCGACAGCGTCCCCGTTGCCAAGATCCTCCAGTGGGAGGCTGACTTCCTCAGCCACCTCCGCACCAACGAGGCTGACGTCATGGCCACCATCGACAAGGAGGGTGCCCTTAGCAAGGACCTCGAGGCCCGCCTCAAGGACATCATCACCACCTTCACCAAGAGCTTCCTGGGTTAAATCTTCAGTCTCACCTGACATAATAAATGGTCCGACTGGGAGTGCTCGGGGTTGATGTAGCTGTCTATACCGAAATTTTTTGTTTTCCTAGAGGCGTGAGGAAATCTCGAGGGTTTTGCGCCGGTCCGAGGGAAGCACCAGGGGACGCGATCTAGGGGAAGGATCCCCAGTCGAACCACTTGTAAAATAGAGCTCAAGACTCAATTAACGCCCTCGATTCCTTTTGTCCTTTCATCAACTGGTTCCTGTACATGCATTGATCCCGTGAAATGTGTTCACTGACCGACGTCGGCGTCTTCTCGGTAGGTCGGAATCGCTGGATAGGTAGGGTTAGAGTTGTAAGGTAGATTCATGTATTGCTATGTATGGGGACTAAACTGCGTAGGTACAGATGTAATCAAGTGTCATGTTCTTTTATTAACTTGACATCTCTTCTTGACGTCCGCTTTTAGGGCACTCCTGTCAGAAGATGAATGAAGGCTCTACTCACGCTCACTTAAACCAAGCACCCCGTTGCTAAAATGCAGCACACCTTCCAAGTTCCTGAAATCCAGACGAGAATACTGATACTTTCATCTCATGTTTTATCCGCTCAACAAACCCACCTCCAGGAAAGAGAAACTGCCCAGACCATGAACCATCATGGGTCTCTAGTGTGACTGTATGATAGCAACGCATCCTCGTCCACATCAGAAGCTTACTAACCACTTTCAAGGGCTCTTTAATTATAAGATGAATTATTACCTTGTGTCTAATGTTGATGGCCTTTCATGCCAAGATTTCAGTGTAAGCAGAAGCAGGCGCCAGAGACTAAGTAATAACTTGTCGGAAAGTGCGAACGAGTTCATATCTGCCTCAGCGTAGAAAGAACACCATCTATAAGAACCGTCAGCAAGAAACTTCATGTCAATACCTACCTCCCACACCTCCACATCATCACCAACTCTCGCTCTTTATACTAGCAATATTCCCTTTGGATACATTTAGTACAATACATTATTACGCCACTTCCTCAGTCAAGTCATTACAACTGGCGTTCAGTCTTTCGGTCTCTTCAATAGCAGAGACTTGCTGATCCGCCGCGCAGTGCTTAATGCCCGACGCCAGAACGAGGCGCAGCGAAAGGAATCCGGGAAGGAAGCAGCCAGAAAGGACACCGCCAAAAATACGCGGGACCAGACAGACGCTGACGGTACCGAGAACAGCCTCGCCAGAACAGGCATAGCAGAAGGATCGTCACAGCCAAACGGCGAAACAGGGGGCGCGAACCAGGCTACACTTGCTACCGGAACAACGGAGGACTCCTCAATAACTACTACTTCTGAGGTGTCCCAGTCAAACGGACGGGCCGAGACGGCAAATGAGAACAGGCCTGCCGACAGTCGGACTTCAATGGGAGGGCATTCGCACATTTGTTGAGCGGACGAAATATGAGATGAAAGTATCAGGATTCTCGTCTCAAAGTCATCTCTTGACAGGAGTGCCCCAGAAGCAGGCGTCAAGAAGAGACGTCAACTGAGTAAAAAAAAACATGACACTTGATTGCCTCGCTACTGTCCCTCTCTAGAACAACATCCTATCTCTCTCTCTCTCCCTCTCTCGCTAGACTTCATCCATTCAAAAACCTTCCTCCACGCCTATTAAACCTAATCACAATATTCCCACCTATTCCTACTTGCGTATTCATATCAGAACATACACTACACACCCCTCTGCACTAGTTGTACTTCTTTGTACCTGACTACAACGATAACCTAAGTCGCGAATTGTGACGAATTCCGCCGACGGAAAAGAGAAGACTGAGACGAGCGCAGCCAAGGCCAATACAGCCACTCTCGACCTGACTACGGCGTCTGCTGAAGACCTGATGACTGGCGACGTCGTCACCGCTACCGACCTGGCCAGTATCACCCAGCCCAGAGGAATATAAGCCACTTTCTAATAGATGCTGGCATGAAACATTGGACAGCTGAAAAATCGATAGCGTTGTTTCCGACAGCTGACAATTGGCTGCCATTGTGGATGAAGCAAAATGGGCCACTGTCGGGCTACTTGTCCGTGGTTCCCGATCACCAACGGATTCTTCTTGAACACCGCGTACTGTGTAAGCTAACAATGGGCTAACGTTAGCTAGCTAGCCAAGGGGCAGGCACTAGATGGAGGGATGCAAGCAAATGTAAGCAACTACATACACGCCATCCCACATCATAACCGGGAGACGCGACCCTTGTTGGGGCGCAAGAACCAGACGAGCGTCGGGGTAGTTGTACGTCTATAAATCGTCCATTCATGCTAGCAGAACCCAACGCTTCGGTAACGCAACTGCCATCCTGATAGGATGGAATCCGAAGCCGATATCCCGGCATTAACGGCTCCCGGCAACTAATAGTCGGGACCCAACCCGCCCTCCCCGCTCCATCAGAAACGCAGGCTTCTCCATTACCTATCACATATTACCTGCGGCAACATGAAGATTTAACCTCATTATTTTAAACTATCTTCTAAACATTACAGACTACATAGCCAAACAGGGCCGCGACACGGACAAACAGCACAGCATGTCACTCTCGACTGAGGAGAACGGATTGCCGGTCGTAGGCCAAAGCCAGCCTACAGGCGACGACGGAGACGACTAACAAGTCTCTACCTGACTACCCTCTGAAACTGACGATCACATCGACAGCAGACAATCAGAGGATGAGGACGAGGACACTGAAGACCAAGAGCCAGAGCGTAAAAAGCCGAAAGCGCGAGACAGAGCCCAAGAGAAAGAAGCGCCAGACCCAACCACGAGAGTAACCTGAACTGGTCAGCGTAACCAAATCGAACTTCAAGCCATCCGATATTTCATCCAATATTTCGCCATGGTCTTTCCCGACAGACAATCTGGCAAGGCTGAGCCACAAACACGTTAAGGCACTATTAAAAGCAGTCACTATCTTCAACCACGATGGCGACGACATTGTCTTTGACCAAAACGAAGAGCTTTACTTCATGGCAAGTCTTTACCAAACGCCTACTTCAAGCCAACTAGGTGGTGACTTCTCATCCTACGCAGCGTGTCGTAAGGTTTCCCTTCCCGCACGGCAATTCACCCAGCTGATAGTAGTCGATCAAGTGCTTAATTTGGCGGGAAGTGTACTGTTCGCCATCGAGGCAGCCAAAAACACAAGTGGATTCCTTTCATCCCCCGATCTTCATATCATCCCCGTTCTTTCCTCCTGCATTGCCAGCCGAGCATACGGACAGGTGGGGGATCATGCGCCTCGGGCAAGCGGGCAGGCTTACCAGCCATCACATGGTCTCGAGGCAGAAACTTTTTCAACGTCTTTGACGCCTTTGTGACGGAATCTGCAGAGGGCCGTCTTGTATGATGCGGTTGGCCTTCGTAGCAAACACAACACTTGGCCTGAAGGCGCGACGATGGTCGACCTCTAGGTCAGAGACGGGCGGACTGGAGAATTAAACGCGGGACGGTACCCGGCGTTGGCCGGCATCGGATTACACACCCATCAGATTACATGCTCATAAGATTATATACTGATTAGATTATATCCTTATTAGATTATATCCTTATTAGATTATATCCTTATTAGATTATATCCTTATTAGATTATATCCTTATTAGATTATATCCTCATCAGTTGTGCTACCAACTGTCAGGGTATGGTGGTGTGTATGTATCTTGATTGATCTGTCTATCCATGTGTTGCCAGTAGTGGCCGCTTGTGTAGCCTGTGGGCTTGCGTAACAGTGTGCCCCCTCCGAGAAAATAGTGACCTCACCATCTACTTTCCATTGAATGTTAATGAAAGTAGTTATCTTGTGGTAGTATTTCGGCATTAAAGTGATGTCGCGGCCTGTCAATCTGGCCTCGATCTCTCGCAGGATGTTAGTCATGATTGTCATGCGTTCCGTCATGCGAGGTTTCCTCCTTTGTGAGGTGAGATGCGTAGTGTTGAAGGTCGCGCTATCCTCCAGTTGCCAGGCGTTGGTTGAGCTGGTCGAGTCGTCACTGGCGCTTACAGGCCGATCCCTTTTAGCCCGGCGCCACGACCGCCGCCTCGGAGCTTTTCTTGCCACCCCCTTCGGTCCGTCGACGTTGGCCTTCAGGGCCCGGCGCTCCCCGCCAGAGGCCGAGCCAACTAGCCGCATCCAAACACATCCAGTTCGTCTTGCCCCTAGGTTGACCCTTCCAGCCCTACCCAATACTATGCAGATAACTATCCGTGTTATAAGTATAATCTCATTGCCCTGGCATGGTAACCCAGCACCGCCCTCCTCCCACTTTCTAAATCCGACGCGCGCGCGGACGTACAGGCCCCCCAAGCCTCTCCCCCCGACCCGCTCAAACTTCGCCAGCGCCGGCGCAATCACGCCTCTCCCGGCCCATGATAGATGGATGACCTGGTAAAGGGCACGGACATGCTCGGAGCCGGGGGGGGTCCCATCCGAGTCCGAAGCACTTGGGGGATAGATCCGTAGTGACCAATGAAAGACACCTGGTGATCGCCCCCGGAAGTCGAGCATTGTGGCTGTAGATCAATCTCACGCCGTTGTACTGAGCCTTTCCTACCCCCTGTCCATGTCGGCCCAACCCCCCCGCCCGTCACGAGTTAGCCACCAACACCAATGGATACGTAAAATGCCTCAGAAAACAAAACAAGACCCCTTCCAGTCCTGCGTCGAAGTCAAAGCACCGCGCCGCCGCCGCCGTTGACTGCTAGCCCCCGGCAGTGTCAATCCAAGTAAAGAAGGCCGGCGCCACCCCGTTCGACGGCCCCTCCAATGTCCAAGCGTGCAGCGAACGAGCGGGGAGACTCGGGGGGAGAGGAGGCCAGGCTGTTCTGTTCCGTGGACGACGGGATAACTACACCAACCAGTGTGTGTCCCTTGGACCTGTTTCGTCCACTGCTGGTTTGCTCGCGCGTAATGCAAGGCACACACACAGACACACGCTGCAACAATGACTGGAAACGGTCAAGGGATAGGGGGGGGGGGGGGTATAGGAAAAAGAAAGGGACAAAAAAAAAACACGCTGTAATTCCCTCCCTCCTGCATACGCATACCTACTTGTGACGCGCCGCGCCGTCCCCCTCGCGCTGCTGCTCTCCCTTCAGAACATGCCCATCTCAGGCAGTACTGCCACCGCCGGAGTCTGATGCATCATGCGAGCTTCGAAAAAAAAAAGTGCTTCGACTGAGGGACTAGAAATGCAGCCAGCCCGTTTCTCAACGCACTTAGACACACATAGTAGTACACTTACTTACTGGACCCCTAAACCCGAGACTGTAAACAAGCCCCCCTCCCCCTCACACACACACACACAGATACACACGCCATTCCGACGCCGACTATGCACCGGCACCGTCCTCCGCCGCCGCCGTGCCGTCCTGCCTGCCGCGGTAACGCTATCCTATCCCACGGCCGGAGAGAGAGAGAGAGAGAGAGAATAAGCAACTTCACAAAGCCCCCCCTGCAGTAACTCAATAACAAGCTGTTGTCCCATCAATGGCAACCCCCCGCCCCCATTGTATGGTATGAGAGACGGATGCAAAGATGCTCAAACTAGCTGCACGCCGTCGGGCTTTGGACCGTGTGTGTGTGCGTGCATTTCGCAGACGCGGTGTATCCGTTGCCCACGGCCTAGCGTCTTCCTCGTGCAGTAGTTTCTACCCTTAGCATCTATCGCGTTGACGACATGTTCCCACCGTCTCTCTCTAACGCGCGCGCGCCGACGGGGTTCCCGTAGTTGGAATCGTGTGCCCCGAACCCTGCATTTGGCAGGTTCAAAGCGCCGCACGACAGCACCACCAACCGGGGCTCTCCCCCCCTTCCCTCGCCACACACAACCAAAGAGATCGTCGTGGCGGGAAAAGCCTCAACAGGGTTCCCCGGTGTTTGGAAGCCCAGAAGCCCACAGCCTCCCCCCCAACCTTCCCTGCCAGTGGAATCGGTTTACCACGTCATGACAACTCTCCCTTTGGAGGGGGGAGGGGCAAAAAAACTTCACATGCACAATCATTACTCGGGGTGCCAACGCTGACTGAGCTCACTCACCCTCCAAGCTCAACCAAACAGTTTCGTTTGACTCATGACTGGCTTGTTGTTTGCTCGGATGAACGAAGACTGCTGATCCCAAAGTTTGAGGGTCAAAGCAAAGTTTCCAAACTATCGGACCAATAAAAAGTTGGAAAAAAAAATCACCATTCGACTCGTAAAGCCGAGGACTGCGTACACTCGGATGCTGTTGCGTGGCCAGATACACGGCATCGATTGGAAGAGGTGGATTGGAGCCTTCGTGAGATTTTATTTTGATTATGGATCATGTCCAATTGCTACGACAGAGTATGACGACCCATGAGCCCGTTTAGTATTCCTCAAACCTGCCGAATCCACCTCATCACAACTCTGAGAGTTTCCTCTCCCGCCATGTAAAGAACAGCCAGGAACCAACGGAAAGCGCCCGAGGCGTGTGAATGGTAACCAAGTGTGTCCTTTTGTGCCAAATGACAACGCTGTCCCCATGTGGTATCATATCAAAGAAAATGGATTGCAAAAATGCGTAAATTCAATCCGACCATACAGGGATGAAAAAAAGAAAAAGAAAAAAATAAGCAGGGGGGGGAGTGTCTCAAGGAGTGATGCGTCATTTATCATTTCGAATTGTCCGTCTCTTGTCGCGTTTGACGTGAACCGAAAACGGTCGTTGCTCAGCCGTCTTGAAGAATGACACACGGTCCTTTTACGAACTCGTGACATCTTCGTCCATGAGCGTCTGTAGGGTCATGGGGTCCCGAAGGCGTCGTGCCTTGTGAATTGCGACGAGGTAGTCAACGAGTCCCTCGGCATCCACGCGCAGTGCTTCGAGTTCTTCCTTGCTACACCCAACGACGCGACCATCTTTGCCGGGGTAGCGATAGGCGGCGAAGACGATGCCGTGGTCATTCCGAGAGACGTCCCTAGCAGCTGGGCTGCGAGAGCCCGAAGAGCTTCTGCGGCCTGTGTGGGTGTGGAAAGCGTGTCCGTAACCTCGCGCAAACTCGCCGGCTTGCGCGTCGTCGCAGCGGTATTCCATCCATCCCTCCTGCTTCAAGATCTTGGACTGAACAGTTGCCGAGATGCGGAAAGGGCTTGTGAGGTTGGACAGTCCGTAGGCGGCAAGGAGGCGGCCGGTCATGCCCGGGGCCGAGTCCACCATTGGCCCGTCCATGGGGCCAAGCAGCGAGGTCCTCATGCTAGTTGGTCTTGAAGAAGGGGCAGAAGAAGAACAAGACGACGACGAAGAGAAGTCCATTGACAAGCGAGATGTGGGGGATGATGATTCCGAAGCACCCTCGGGCCACAGGTTCACTATGTAAACCAGGTCAAACTTGTGCTTGGCTGCGATCTGCGCGGCCTGAAGCGCGCCCTCCTTGGCAACGTCGTCGGTGTGAATGGACGAGGTCCTTCGCTTGGCGCGGAAGGATGAGGACGTAGATGACGGGGTTGGCGGGGAGGGTGGGAAGCGCAGAGGCGCCGGTGCCACCATCGGCGAGTCCAGGGCGCCCGCGAGCTCGGGTTCCTCCTCGAGGATATCGTCGTCGGAAAGGGTATAGAAATCAGTCACGTCTCCGCCTTTGAGGATCTGAGTGGCAGAGGTGATGGACCGGGGGGTTCTCGAGTGACCCTGAGAACGACGGAACGCCGCCGCCTTCTCCTCTCTCCGTCGTCGGATTGTGTCAGCAGTTGCCTTTCTCTTGGCCAGACTGAGGTCGGCGAAGTCTCTCGACTGCCCATCGCGTACAGGCTTCATTTCCGGTGATGATGCGGGCGTCGGGAGGTCTCTGCTGAGAGAAGAGGACGGGCGGCTGTGAGAGCCCTTTATGCTCGAGTCATCCTCGTAGTCCGAAGAGGGTGGGGTGTCGGATCTGGTGGGAGGTTGGATGACAGAGGAGCTGTGGCGGTGCTCGGGGAAAACCTTGTACGATGGGGGCAAAGTGCCCGGCGTCGACGCAGTACCGAATGGCGAAGCCGGGGAAAGGGATGAAGGGGGGCAAGGGAAGTCAAAGCCGCGCAGACTGGTGATCGACTTACCCTCTCTTCTGTGGCTGAGCGACAAGGAGCGGACCGGGAGAGTGATGGCCGACATGCTGGAGGTGCTCAGGTGGGAGACGTGTATTGACACGCGCTCGGACGGAGATTCAGGCAGACTTTGAGCACGCTTCTCGTTCTGGGCAGCCATGATGCGCTCCTCTCTGGCCTTCATGCGAGAGACGCGCGGGCGAATGAAGGATGGTTGAGGGAAGCTTTGGTCCAACGAGGCGGTTCGGGACCCAGACGACTCGGGCATTGACGAGTTTGTCTCAATTGAGAAATCCCTCTTTCTGAAGAGCTTCTCCAGGCGATCAAAGTTGTTGGGCATTATGGGCGAGGCCGATGACGGCTACTGGCGGGTTTGTCTGATGTTCAGAAAGTTTTGTAAGCTTTGGCGCTCGGATATGAATCGAGAGAAGTAGGGCAGCGTGTACTCACCAATCGGCGTGTTTATATCGAAGAGCGGAAACCGTGCGCAGACAACGGCGGGATGTGAGAACAACAACAACAAGATTTGACGTTGTGTGTGAGAGAGAGTTTTGTCTAGATGGAAACTGAGGAGGGAAGGCGCAGACAAGCAGGAAGAGGGAGAGGGAAGTGCGTCGGCCTATGTGCTCGAGCACTGACTGAAATGGAAGCAAGGTGACAGTTGTACAGGGGACTCGGCGGCCACGAAGGAAGGCAGGAGCAGCCGGGATGGAGGAGTGAATCGAGTCTCAGTAAGCCGGCTGATTGAAAGCAGAGAGCGAGCACCAAGTGCAACGTGAGAGCAGGGTCGCTGCAAGGCGAGGTGTCGGACACGGGGGAGGCTAGGTCCCTTTTTTGCTGCGAAGCAGCTGCCGGGGCGTGATGAAGGGCAGGAGGCGAGCGAATGGATCTCGAGGAGAAGCTGGCCGAGAAGGAGATGGGATGGTTGGGCGTAGGTCGCGGTTATGCGTTCGAGGTCGTACGGCACTTTCTCTTGGGGTGAGACAAGCACCTAGGCAGTGTGAGATGCGGCGCAATATATATGGCGAGCACCCCTAATTCGGAGTCGACGGAGAGGGGGGGGGGTCGCAGGGGATTGATTGGGTGATTGGCTCTATGGGAAAAACCGATGGAGAGAGAAAGAAAGAGAGAGCCAAGGAAGCGAGACACCCGGTAGGAATAAGAAAGGACGGACGGCCGGAAAGGAGGTACAGCGGTGGTCGGTGTCGGCTGCTCGGGTGAGGGCTGGGTTGTTGTTGTTGTTGTTATTGTTGGGTGAGAGGTGAAGGAAGCTAGAGGGGTCGATGGAGGAATTGAGAGTTTGGATGAAGAATTAGAGACGAGAAAGAAAGCGACCGAAGATCAGCAGAGTCGCGAGAGAGGTAGGGCAAGGTTAGATTAGAGGCAGTTGGGAGGGAAAAGGAGGACACGGACTCGAGATGGAAAGAGACGGGAGAGAGAGGTGAAGGCTTTAAGATATGTTCGTGGCGTGTTGAAACACACAGACGGAGGTGGGACAAAGGCAAGGCAGGTACGGTACTGTACTACTGTACCAGTTTTGAGCAGCCGAGGGCGACTGGAGAAGGTGACGGATTGGGTAGGGTTGGCGTGAGGGTAGGGTAGGTGCGCTCAGATGCAATTGCAGCAGGGCAGATGCAGATGCAGCCACCACCGGGTCAGAGAATCGGGTCGAGGGGCCAGATCCAGGTCCAGGTCCATATGTCCATGCCGAGCTGCAGAGGCACCGGGGAAGCAAGATGTGGCTGGCGGGGGGGTGGGATATGGGTGTGGGTGTCCCTCACTCTTGCTCATTCTCTCAGTCATTCTTTGGGTGGGTTTTGTAGTCGACGAGACGAGGTTCAAGCTTGTGGACGTGGGAGTAGGAGTGGAAAGCAGTGGGAGCGGGAGTGGGTGAGGGACGGGATGACATCGTCCCTGTTGCTAAGGAAAGAAAAGAAAAAAAAAAAGGCGAAGAAAACAACAGCTCTCCGAGCCCGAGAGCTTTAGGTAGGACATGCATGGCTACAATGGCAACACTCGAGCATGCGTAGTATCGCAGGCAGTAGTATCTGTATATACGATACACAGGTGGTATTGTAGGTAGGTAGGTAGACGCGAATACACACCTCCACGACGACCGATGCGTCGTACAGGATAGGACAGACAGGACATAACATACGACGTAGTTAGTGAGACGGGAAGTGAAAAGAAAAGAGGCTAGCTAGACTAGACTAGACGAAGCCACACAAAAGAAAAAGGAAAAGCATCTACAGGTACTACGTAGGTACGTACCCGGAAGTTCGCGTCAACCAGGTGCTACATGCGTCTCCACGGCCGACCATGCAATGCTCGCAACCAGCAGACGCAGGAGTGTGGAGTCTAATGCTGTGGGCGGACGGGAGAGGCAACTGGAGGTGGGGGTTGACGGGTGGGGCCGTCCTGATGGAAATGGCTGACGGGGTAGGTGCGGTGCGCCCTAGGACGGGGGACACTGGACGCTGTACAAGGTGCTGTGGAATAAAGTAGGTGGTCCAAGACGGTCAGAAACCAAAGGCTGGATGCTGGCTGGGCAGGCAGGTATTGGTCATTGACATTGACATGGACATTGAATACGTACAGTAGTATTGCTACTAGATAGTATTACTACTAGATACTTGGACACTGGTCCTCGGTAGTCGTCAGTCAGCTCGAGGTCGGGACACGACCATTCGACCTTTCAGTTCATGTGGGTGGGTGGGCACAGCTAGAAAGTGGCAGGGGTCCTATGCTCTCATGGCCGGACAGGGATGCTTTGCAGGGCTCTCGGACGTTGTTACTGGGTATGTTTCTTGAGGGGGTAAATTGGAACATTGGGCTTTGACACAATCGTGAGGAACTAGCAGCACAGCATGCATTCAACACAAGATGGGAAAATGAGGAAGGAACACCCATCTCGTCTCGTACCTTCCTGCCTACCTTCATTACCCTTGCCTTTGGGCAGGCGTGAATTGGATGGCTATATCCTTTCCTTCCTGGTCATCCCCTGTCCTTCCCTGCCCTTGCCGTGTGTACCTAGGGGGAAGGTACGCGGTACTGAGGTTCCTGCTGCCGCACGGATACACACCCATACCCACACCCACACCCACACCCACACACCAAGGGTACTTGCCCGGTTTCCCTGACAAAAATAAGCACCAGTCACAAACGGCACACGCAAAAGCAGGAATAACGTAACAATAAGCAGCCTCTTTTCCTTTTCCTTTTCCTTTCCTTCTTACCCATGCTCTCTCTAGACGATTTGTTAAATGATTCCCCGAACCCCCCCCAAGCAAGCCACTGGCTGACTTGCAGTGGCACGGAAGAAAAAGGGCACGAGCGCGACGACGACGACGACGACGACGACGACATCAACCCTGCTCCTGCTCCTGCTCTGCCCTTCCTTGCCCTGCTCTGCCATGACCTGCAACCCCCTCCTACTTTACTTACTGGCCTGCTTGCTACTGGAGCAAGAGCAGGAGCAGGAGCAGGCCGCGACATACAGAAGCAGCAAGAGATGCGCGCGGGGCAAGGATCCTTCTTGCCCCCTATGCATCAAATCACCAAATCACCAAATGAGCCCGTCCATCAATCAAATCCTCTTGAGAGGTGAAACATTTCTTCTTCTCCATCTTTCTTCCCCCCTCCCCTGCTTTTTGGCCGGCCCCTCCCGTCAGGTGTGTTATTTCTTCCATCTCTTACTACACTAGTCTTGCAGTCACTTCCCAAACACGTTTTCCTTCAAACCCGTGCCTCGGATACACTCACTCACTACCGAGCACATACACTACGCTCACTACACACACCACACTACCTACACTGCAAGTGGCTGTCACTCGGACTAGCCCGTTTCGTTTCGTTTCTTCCTGGCTTCGGCTAGGGATGATAGGTGTGCGAGCCCCACCACAGCTGCCGCCCGAAAATTACCGGGCATCCCAATATGACCGCTTCCAGCCTCACCTCACCTCTCTCTCAATTGCCTATCTACCTATCTACCTACCTACCTACCTACTTACCTACTAGGCATGCGGTAGGTAGGTGGGATGTCTGTCGCTTCGGCCGGAAACCGGCACAGAAGGGAGAAAGGGGCATACCAATCGCCGGAATTCCTAATAGGTTGCGATGCAGGTTCCCGGATGCTAACCAACCTTTCGCTTCCGCTCTCGAGCCCCCTCCGAATCCAGTACAGTACAGTCTCGTCAAGCGGAGCGGTTCCGTCCAATGCCAGCCGGCCAATCATACCCCCGTCCATCTACCTGTCCGTCTGCCTGCACTGCACTCAGTGGCTCGTACTAGCCTATCTGCCTCCCACCTTTTGATGGAGCATCCGTGCCGAATCTGCCTTAATTGCATGCTACCCAAGGTACCGAGTATAGGTACACTTACTATGTATAGTTCCATGTACGGATACCCACCCGCCACTCCTGACCATCTACCGGTACGCAGTGGTTCACTTTCCACCCTCGTCATGTCGTGTTAAACCTTTTCGCAAACAGACTCGGAGTTATTACCGACCAGACGATCACCTCAACATTCTGTCATTTCTCACCAGTCCAGATACACTCACACACACACACACACCCAGCGACACGGCGCATCCGACCCAAGCAAATCAAAAAAGACAAAAATGCCTCCCTTCCCCCCCCCCCCCCCCCCCCCTTTCATATAGGATACCCACCGTCACCTGACGTGTTTCGCCGGTAGAACTAACTAACTAGTCGATCAACGAACCATGGATCTCACCCATCATGTGCATACTAATATTGAGTGAGCAACGATGCCATGCACGACATCGTACCCACGAGCCCTGGGCGACGACGTTACTATAGGTAGCATTTGGTACACCACCTACTAGGTAGGGCATCTTACATAGTAAGTATTCGTACGGAGTACGGATATACTGACTGAGTACGAATAGTCGTACGGTCCCCCCCCATGCCTCGGAGTAAGGCACGTTTCGAGCTCCTCCGGCGCGCAGAATGCGCCTGTGCGCCTAATCCGACGTGACAGACAGCTTGATGATCGACCATGATTACCGCGAGAGCTTTGACTTATCCACCGCCCAACTATCAATCAACGGCGACAGACACCCTACCCTGGACACTCCTCTCTCTCTCGCTTGCATGCATGCATCCGGGCTCGAGCGTGCGTCAACGTCTCCTGTCTGTCGCTTTGTTGACAGGACATTTGCCTACCTGCCGCTGAACCGGTTTCCTCTGAACCGGTTTCCTCTCCCGCTGGCAGGAGGACTGACTCCGTCTCCTTGTTCACCATCGCCGCTAATGCGAAGGCACAAAGCTCGTCACCATCAGATGAGGTTTCCGAGACCTCACTACTGCAGCAGGCTGACCCGATTATGGTACATTCATTACACATTACAATACCATGGTTTTGGTATTGTATTACCGTCGCGGTCCAACACCTCTCTGCTTGTCTCTGCACTCGACGTCATCAACAACATTATACCGAGTATACGCCTCCTCTTTCGACATTCATCATTCTCCGTCGTAACATACATACAAACAAACGGCCAAGCTTTTGACCAGTGTTGATGTCTCCTACATTGACTTTATCTGCGGCTCGCCCCCAGCTCAAAGTGTCCAACAGGGATGCCACCTCTCGGCTTGGAGCCATGACCTCTCTTTTTCTATTTCTCTCCTTCCCTTCCGTTTTTTTTTACTTTGTGGTACTTTCTTGGGTTGCTAGCGGGGAAAAGACGTAATTTGACCTCCCAGGCACCAATTTCTCCGACTGGACCGAAAGAGATAGTTGGACCCCCTGATCAAATAGTCGCCGAGTGCAATCTGCACCGTCTCCGCCTATATCCATGCAACCGAGCAGCATTGCGACAAATGTTTACACCATTGCCGAAAACAGCCGCAAGGTTTGCTCTCGGTTAACAAGTCAGCCACCGATGGCTTAGGTACGGTACGGCATGATAGGTATAGGGTGACGAGACGATACAGCCGCTACACAGAAACCGCTCCGGGCGCAGGGTCCAAACCTCAGACCCCACTGGCTTTGACCAGCCCGTCTTAATCAAGGCGTGACGGGTTTTCCCCTCCTAGCCTTGCTTTGAAAAAAAAAAAAAAAAAAAAAAAAACCTCCGGCCTTGTTGATCTCGCTTCTTGATTTTCCAACGTTCGCCCGGACTGAGCTAGAACCCCCTACAACAGGCCCCGCTTGCAGGACAAATGGCGATAAGTAATCTACCCAAGCCTCACTTGTAGTTTACAAACGATGATGCCACGGCCGAAAACCGCCACTACCCTGTACACCGTGCCGAGATGGTTTTGCACCCATCTCATGGTAACGAGAGTACATGGCGGGCCTGGCTTCGCCGTCCGTCTCATCATCCAGGCCGGCACGGGATTGCCTACCACTGCTGCAACGTCGGTTGCATCGTGCCCAAACATGGCCAGATTTCCCACGTGACTGACGACTGAACCGCTCTTGACCATACCTAGTTCGCGCGGACCAAGTTTCTGCTGAATCATCAACAGCAACCCTACCCGTTTTCGGCATAGACTCGCCGCCCGAACACTCTCTTGTACGGTACACTACGTACACTACGTACGGTACATGAGCTTCGGATGCTACACCTCTGCATCCGGATGCAGCCAACGACAAGGCCCGCCCCGGTGTCTAGTAGTATATGTCGTTACTTCTATCAAGGCGGCATGCCAACCGATGGTGGTGTGGTTTTTCGTTTCTTTTCTTCTTTTTGGTCATCAATGCCTACTTCTGGCTCTCTTCCCATTGGGCTGTGGTAACACGTACTAGGGCCGAATGAGAGTTTTCAGGCGACGCTGCGCCCCAGTCTCAACTTTTCATTCGCTTTTTTTCTTCTTCTTTCTCTTCTTCTCCACTCCAGTCATCGTGTAATATAGGTGCATCTCTCTGCAGGAACTTCTGCTCCCGTTTCCTTCAGAGGGCCCGAGCTTGACCGGGCTTCCCATGTCCCCCGCACATGAATTCCTCACACAAGCGCTTTGATGACTGTACTTGGAGTGTCCTTGTGTACCGCCTTGGATGCGCAGCTCTGTCGGATGTTTGTGACTTGCGAAATCTTATGTCAACAAGTAGCCCAGGCCCTCTACAGCCGCGGGGGGGGGGGGGGGGGGGGACCCGCTGGAGGCGACATGTCTTCTGGCTTTCTTTCCAGTATTCACTCAAGAGCTTATTTCGGGGTCGCTGGCTATCCCCCTGGTGTCCGCACGCAGGTGGCCTGGTTTGATGCCAGAGATATCCCGGTTTCTGGTCTCTTCACGCACCCTCGACACTTCAGTCGGAGGAGGCAACCCGCAGCTGCGTGTGCTTTGCCGTATATATCACAGCTCAAGTCATCTCGTTTTGGATACTGTCACAGCTTTTGGTCGTCCAAGGTTCCGGGGCAATCGCGGGCCCTTGCGGCCGCTGTAGCATCTCAGCCCCTCGTACTCTCTCTCTCTCTCTCTCTCTCTCTCTCTCTTGTGCGATGTGTGTCCAGAACACAACGGCCTAGTCGCGTGTTGCCGAATCGGGCGAGCTCGGTTTCTCCCAGCGCCCACCTACCTGGCCCTTTTCATTCGATCTGACCTGGCGGCTGTAAGGAGAGCTGGGGGCGTCGTCCATACTTGCAGACGCCACTAGCCGTGATTTACTATCGGGCAGCCACACCGGCCGTATACGTCGTCGTTGTCTAGTACCCCCCCCCTTCCCTTCCCAGGTGAGCTTACACGCTTCCCTCCGTCGCCAATCACAGCCAGACGTGGGCATTTTATTTTGTTTTATTTTGTTTTATTTTTTTCCATCTCTCTCAGCATGTCCAACTTTTCCCCCTTTCCCGCTAGGTACGGTTGGTGATGCCTTTTTAGCCCATCGTCTTGAATTTGCATTGCCGTTTTTGAACAACTGGACTCTCGGCTCGGCCCCTCCCCTCCCCTGGATGGCCGGTCACACACACACACATACGCTTCGTCATGGTGAAGCTCCCGCGCTTCGCTTGCAGCCTTTTGAGGTTCTGGCTGACCAAAGGGGGTCTTGTAGCGAGACACACACCAAACCGGGTTGTTCGGGTCAGAAATCTTGGTTGCCGAAGGATGGTTTGATAAGCTTGATTTATGACGGCGATGGTGAGGTCGTCGGCACCGGCCCGTTCGAAGATGCAGATCCGACGACGCAAGGGGGTGCATGACACTGCTTGTCTAGGCCGCCGCCCTCCCCCCTTCAAACGCGGGACCATGGAGAAGAAGGGGGGGCACTCTGTGTTGAGATTAGAGAGGATGTTTTTCAGGCAACTAACACCGGAAAGCTCGCTATGCAGTTCCCGGTAAATGCAGTGCGGCGCGGCACGTATCTAGCCCAGCTGCATGCAGCCAGCCATCCAGCAGCCTCCCCCCCCACGGACGCAGCATCAGGCACTCACACGGCGCAGGCACGCTGGGCCGTCGTCCACCCGATGCGGCCCGGGTGGTCTGGCCTCTGCTTCCGGAACCCTGTGCTTCACCGTTTTGAGGGGGTGGGAAAGCTAGCGGGAGTGGCCTTGAAAGGGGGCTTGCCGTAACGTAGTGTACATACTAGTACAGGACCGGCGGCAGCGGCGGTGGTTCCCCTACGGCCGGGTGGTGATGGTGGTTGTGGTTGTGGCTGTATCTATCCTTTCCCCCGCCCCACAAAGGTAAGCCTGTGGCTTTTGTCCCAAAAACGAGATCGATCGAGGAGGCATCTTCATCTTGCTGCATCAAAATGCGGCCTACATGTGACTTGTCATCCCACGAGAAAAAGAGCGCCCCCAACATGTTGAGTCAGCTAGCCAGCGATGTAAGGGAGGGTGATCTCGGCATTCAGAAGGGGGTGGAGAAAGGAGGAGGGTGGATTTTCCGGGATTTGAGCTTTTTGGCACGATGATCGTGAGACCAAAGGCCCGGGGGGACGAGACAGAGAGAGACAGAGAGAGACAGAGAGAGAGAGAGAGAAACCCACACACCCCAATTACCCCGTATATTCCCACATTTTGCCTAATGAGAACAGGGTCACGACTCATAAAATAAAATAAAACCCAGATGTCGTCGATGGAGTGAGGATATGGCGCTCGAGAAAGTAGGATACCTAACGCAAGGAAACCAGCTCTATCCTTTTTTTTCTTTCACGCGGGAGGGAGATGGTTTGCTCTCTAGCTCCATTTTCGATCGGTGGGGGGCGGGGTTCGAACCAACTACTCTCTACCTCTTCCGGTTCCAGTCTCCAAGACAAAGTTGTCTTGGGTCAATTCCTTCGTTTCTTGGATGGCCCTTGCGAGGTTCTCTTAGGGAAGGGCCCCGCCAGCTCCGCCGCCGCCGCCGTTCAACGGCCTCCGGCGTTCGACGGAGAGACAGGACGAATCTGGCAAAGGTCGCGAGAGACGCCGGGGGGTGGGGGGGCATCCTTGGGCAACTTGCTTCGCCCCCGATCCCGATGGAGGTTTTTCGATGTGATGGAAGGGCGGACGGGGGCAAGGGTTAGGGTTTCCCGCACGCCTTTTCTCCTTGGTGAGATTCCACGTTTGGGGGGGGGGGGGGGGGGGGGGGCTGGCGTTTTCTGGCGGGGAGGTGATCCAAGGAAAAGAAAAGGTGGAGAAATGTCTTTTACGCTGGGGACTTTTGTTTCTTTTCTTCCGCCATCGCCATCGACGGGAAAGGGTGAACGGGGGCTGTTCTTCGTCTGGATCCCCATGTTCTCTGAACGTGGCATGCGTGTGCTGATCGTCGCGGAAGGGGGGGGGGCGGGTTCCGTGATCTCCGGACTTTCAATTCTACCCCGGTTTGACCCTGAATCTGATGCAAGACTCGCTGTCGCACGCGCTCGAGTTCCCACTTCGCGCGCAGGACGGTCCACATGAGCCTCGTTGCTGCTCTGAAACCGCTGACGTATGTGAACATGTACACGGGGGGGGAGGATCTAGCATGCACTGCACTTTTCTAATAGCCGATTTCCGTCACCGTCCGGGCACGCGAATGGCGGGGGTGGGGGAGAGAAGGGCTGGTTTCCTCGTACGAGAGGCAGGTTGGGCGAGTCCCGCGCGAGACCCTCCGCCGGGGGGCCGTGAGACAGGCTGGGGTATTCTTTGTGCACAGTGATGGAAGGGCCATGGTGTGGAGGTTGCTCGAGGTCGGCGGGTTGACCGAGTTGCTAAAGCCTTCTTGAAGTCTGGGCGGTAACAGGTGTATGTGTCCTGCTGCTCCACTCAATGGTACTAGGCTGGCGGTGTGTAGCCTTGTCATTTATACTGGCGTTACATTGCTGAAGGACCCGGCAGATATGATATATCATGGTGTGTATGTCTGTCCTGCTCGAATCTGGGAGACCGTGAACGTGGCGCGGGCTTTCTGTAGAAGCAAGAGACATGGGTAACCAACAACATCGAGGCTGATGATCTTTGAACACGCCGTCTTTGACTCGGGCAAGAAGACAGTCTCTCCCTTGTGACGACTACGAACACACAACCTTCCACAAGGTGGGGTTGCCGGGAATCCACGGGACAAGCGGACGTGCACGAGGGTGTGGATCGGAGGAAGGAGTTTGCCTTCATAAATCTTCACTCGCTTTTCGTGCGTGTACCCCCGAGTCTCCGAGCGTGCTTTCAAGGCTGGGGTCGTTGTGTGATATGTCGTTGCGCTGACCGGTTCATCGGGTCGGTGGTCCCGAGCGGAGCGCCGGCACCCGGATGAGTGGATATCGGGGTCGGGTTGTGTGCGGAGCGGGGCCCAGCGTGTCGCGCCGTCCCGGCCAACGGCATCTATAAGCCTAGACAACGCCACATGGGCCCAGTACCCATGAAAACTTCAATCACAAGTTGGATGCGTGATGTGGCATGTTTCACACCAGAAGTTGCAATCGGAAAACGACAAGAACTTATGGCCTTTAACTTGCCTGGCCAACAATATGATATCGGTGTCTTCATACTATTTCGTCATAAGAGGGTCATATATTCATCACGAATCAAGCTTTGTGCAACATCGCCACGTCTAGCCACCCCGAAATCGTCATAAGAATCCCCACTAGACAGAAACTTGAATGATCGGAGCTGTCAAAGAAAGCTTTCTTATTCGAACCCCCTCCCCCCAGATCAATTACCAAGAACATCCTCCGCCTCTCTGCAGTACAGAACGCCCTCCACCTCCGGCATCCCCTTCATCCCCCTCCTCACCCTCTCGAAGGCGACCCTCAGCTCGCCCCACGTCCAAAACTCGTCCACCAGCCCGCGCGCCTCGGAAAACAGCTGCGGCAGCCGGAACTCGTCCTCCGCGGGGCCCAGCAGCCTCACGACCCCGCCGTCCCCGGCCTCCTCCTCCGCGGGCCGCGGGAGCGGTCTGAATTCGACAAAGACGAACAGCCTCGCCATGTCGGTGAAGCACCGCGCGCACGCCCGGAGGGCCTCGGCGATGCGGCGCTCGTCCGGGAGGACGGACCAGTGGAGCCCGACGTTCCTGAGGCCTGGCTTCGTCGTCCAGGGGGAGTCCCAGGCCCCGACGCGGCTGCGGTACACGAGCGGCGGGAGGTAGACGATGTCGGAGGCCGGGACGTACGCCGGCGGCGACGGGACGGACGGGACCGCTCCCTTTTGGACGTCGAGGGGGTGGGGGAAGGGACGGAGGAGGGCCCGGACCGCGGCTCGGGACTCGGCGCAGACGCCGAGACCGACGTGGCGCGCGTGGCGGCGTTCGCGCCCGGGCTTGACGAGGTGGGTGTCCTCCCTGTACTCGAAGACGCGGGGCTCCGCGCCGAAGGTCTCCCAGACGAGGAGGCGGAGCTCGAGGGGGAGGGCCATGAAGGGGTGGCGGCGGCGGCTACCCGTCGGCGGCTCCTCCGCGGCCTCCTCCGTTGGTTGTGACGTGGGCGGGACGAGACCGGTGACGGTAGACATGGCGTGTGATGTTGGTGACGAGAGGGTTCCTGTTTGAGGTTCTTTTGGTGTTTCTGTGTCGAGAAGGGGGGGGGGGGTATCCAGACAGCCCGACTCGAGAGATTCCGCTTCGACGTCTCGGGCTAGCGGTCGTGGTGGCTGATGTGAGACAGACGCTGGCTAACCTGTCGTCGGCGACCAATCGTAGCTGAATGGCTGCAATATGGGCAGATGGCGGGCGTAAGCACGCCTGCTTCCGTTCGATCAGCCGCAACACACTAGTGTTTTTGGGGAGGGGGTTTGTCGTGGCTATCGCGGACGCGAACTCGAACCTGGCTAATCATGACCGCCTGCCTGACCACATTCCGACGATCCCGCGGCAGAGAGCTGTCCCGGACGATGAGCATCCTCTGACATCCGGGGGGGAGTGACAGGCATGTGGCATTAAAGCCAAAAGTAAGAACGGTGGCATTCGGTAAGATCCCACAATACAATGACAACGCAAACTACGCGACAGTCGGAAAAGACCGGCTGGTCCCTGTTCAACAGGCGATCGGGCTCCTGCATCATTGGGAGGGGGGATGGGATGACGATCTGGGGTTTGGCTGGGCTGACTCGGCTGACTGACTGGCCGAGCACGCTGTTCATCTACATGTAGTTCCCAGATCCGACCGGAAACCACAAAAAAAGAAAAGAAAAAAAAAAGAAGAAGAAAACGCCGAGCTAGCGTTGTGGCTTGATGAGCCAGCGAGATTGGTCCGAAAGATCTGACAACCCCCTCCCCTTTCCCCTTCTGCGATGTTGTGTGATGTACAGAGTAAGGGCGGCCGCGACCTCAGGCCACAGATCCAAGCATGTTCCCCGCAAGCCCGCCCGCGCCTCGAGTCGGGGTCCCGGTGTTCGGCGTCAGCGGATGCCGCCCGCCGGCCTCATCGCGGCGTGATGGGGGATACTGTGGCACGTTGTCACGCGATGGGACACGGGGAAAGGGCCATCATCGTTATCGAGGGTGCGTGTGTCGCTGGGGTGTCTTCCCGAGCGGCGGTGGTTTATATCTTCCGACAGCCGGCCCGGAACCCCGGGCTTTTGTCCCCCACTCCCAAGCGGTCGAGCACCGGATGTCGAACGCGGTGCGAAGCAAGGCCTCACCGTTCAGCGCGCATCTGCAACTGATTGACCGGTTCAACCTACTCTACCAGTCCTACGGCATGCGATGTCAAGGAAGGGGAAGGGGCATCTGGTGAACACGCTACATCGTATCCTCATCCCACGCCAACAAGAACCTGTCGTTGAAAGTCATCAGACCCCCGCCCCTTCACTTGTACCTTTTTCCATCAAATAGGAGCCTGGGCCGTCGCAACTGATTCTCGATCGGGGCAGACTGTAACTGCAATGAGAAGAGTGGAACTGACTTCGGAGGCTGACCCGGCGCACGATTAAACAATGATGCATTATTATTCTACCCTGTAAAAATACCGAAAAAGAAAAAAGCAAAAAACGTGGGAGATCGAAGCAGGAAGCGAACCCCCCCCAAGTGTCTTTGACACTCGACTCCAGGACGCCGGTCATACAGCCGCCGCGTAGCAGCCGGCATAACGTCCAGAACCCCCCTCCCGCCTCCACTCTCCCGTCAACCCGGCGCGCGCGGGTCTACCAGAGCTCGCACGTCGGCTGCTTCTGGGGGCAGTTGAAGGCGCTGCGGAAGTCCTTCGAGTTGTCCAGCGGCCCCTTGATGCGGGCGAAGCCGGGGGAGTGGACGTCGGTGCCGAGGAGGTAGACGTCGTATTCCTTGGAGGACGACTTGCTGCACCAGGTCTGGGCCCACCTGAGGAAGAAGAGCTGGTCGTGCGAGAACCTCTGCAGGCCCGGCAGGTCCCCGTCCTTGGCGTCCATGGTGCCCTGCAGCTTCTTCCACGCCGTGTAGCTCGTCGAGACGCCGCCGGCGTCGGCAATGTTCTCGCCGAGGGTGAAGTTGCCGCGGACGGGCACCTGCGTGCCATTGGGCGCCGTGACGGAGAAGTTCTGGTACTGGTCGACGAAGCACTTTGTGCGGTTGTTGAAGGCCTCGAGGCTCTTGTCGTCCCACCAGTTGGCGAGGGAGCCGTTGGCGGCGTAGTTGTGGCCGTTATTGTCGAAGCCGTGCGTGAGCTCGTGCCCGAGGATGGAGCCGAGGCTGCCGTAGTTGACGTACGAGGGGTACTCGACGCTGTAGACAGGCTGCTGCTGGATGCCGGCGCTGATGACAATGTCGTTGTAGGTGGCGTAGTAGTACGCGTTGGTCGTGGACGGCGTCTGGAGCCACAGCCCCCTGTCGCTGGGCTTGCCGAGCTGCGCAAACACCTGCTTGCTGGCGAAGGTGGCGAAGGCGACGGCGTTGTCGAAGTAGCCGTCGCCGATTTTGAGGCCGGAGAAGTAGTCGGCGAGGCTGCGGGGGTTGGCCGTGTCGGGCGACAGCTCCGGGTACCCGATCTTCCTCGTGATGGCCTTGACCTTCTCCTCGGCCGCCTTCTTGACATCGGACGAGAGCCAGTCCTTCTCGCCGATGCGGGAGATGAAGGCCTGCTGGATGGTGCCCATCATGTTCGTGGCGAGCTCGCGGGCCTCCTTCGAGTACGCCCTGTCGAGGTAGAACCGGCTGAGGATCCAGCCCAGGCCCTTGGGCACGCTGCTCCAGGGGACGCCCTCGTCGACGTGGTGGACGCACTCCTCCCACCTCGCCGGCCTGCCGACCCGCGCCGGGTCCGCGGCGCGGAGCATGGACTTGAAGTCGCTCAGCCGCCTCGTGGGCGGGGACTCGACGTATGGGGAAAAGGCGGCGGCAGCCTTCCACATGAAGAAGCCCTGGACCGTCTCCACGGTGGTGTTGGCGAGGAGCTGCGAGAGGTTTCCAAAGTACGCGGGCGAGAAGTACAGCGCCTCAGGGTCGTAGTCGGCGGGCATCAGGTTCTTGAGGACAAAGTCGTGGTTGAGCTCGGGCGCCACGCTAGTGACCTGCTCCAACTTGAACCTCTTGCTGGGCGACTTGAGAGAAAACACAACCCGTTAGTTTTGAGAAACGAGCTTAGGGACGGTGCTGGTGGGCTGTGTTTTGGTCGGGAAAGAGGGCAAATCATGAAATGGGGGCAGCAAGACTCACGTAGTCATCGTCGCCTTCGCGACTGTCGTCTGTGGACTTCAAGGCGGACGCTTCCCTCTCAAACTTGATAACATCGACTGCAAGTCTCTGAGCGTCACTGAGAGTGGGCTTGTTGGGATGCACCTCTCGGAGGACCCCCGCCACAACACGCACGTACTCTTTGACCGTGTCATCGTTGCGCGATTGCGACCTGGAGATCAACGGACTGCCGCCGGGGAGGACCGAGAGGATCGTTTTGTTCTATTATCCCGTCAGACTCGGTGCTCGGAAGGGGTGGAGGTGGGGGGCCACGTTGACGAGATATTTATAAGGGCCGGCGGCAAACGAGGAAGAACTCACCGGATTCAGGTCTTCAAAGGTGACATCGATGCTCTCGAAAGTCGAGAGGCCATGCTGACTAAAGAGCAGCAGGGTATTCCCCATGTTCTCGGCATCACCCTTTGACACCTTGCGTCCCCTGTCCTCCGTCGTGTTGGCGACTGGGAACGCCGCAGCGACGCGGTCGATGAGGCTCATCAGCGGGCGCAGGCCGGCCGCCTCGACGACGGTGTTGTTCAGGCAGGCATTGTACGTGGTGACGATGAGGTTGAAATTGTCTTGGTCGAGGCTGACCTGCTCCTTGGACAGGGAGGCCGTCAGAAAGCCGGCGTCGGGTCCGGTGGGGTACGGACTCTCCAGGATGTCCTTGAGTATGACCGAGACGGTCTTGCTGACCTCGCCCAGTGTGGAGGCCTTGTTCTGGCCAGCACCCGGGGCGTGCTTCGAGTTCCAGCCTGCGCATGCCACTGCCAAAAAAGGGTTGTCAGTGGACGGAGATTCATGGCATTTTGACTTTTCACCCCCGTTTTCGGTGGATTGCGGAATTGGAAAACATGGAAAAGAATTGCGACACAGGCATCGGAAGCTTGGACGCGGGGGGATATGGGGAGGGGACAAATGTAGAGACGGATGTCATGCGGGCGGGCGACGGGTTGGGGGGAGCATGAAGGGGGGGGTGGTGGTGCTTGAGTCCGTTCGACGTACGCTGGTCAAAGTCTGTGCACGGATCGATATTTGTGTAGTTGGGCGCAAGACTAAGAAGAATATCGGATGCGATCTCGATACATGCCGGCGTGGTGCAGATGCTGCCGGCGTCGACGTTGGGGCCCGCGGGGGCCATTGTGTTAAGATGGAGGAAGTCGAGAAGAGAGATAGAAGAGAGATAGAAGAGAGAGAGCGAGAGACCGAGAGAGAAGTCGGCGCCTGTTATCGTTCGTCAGGGTTTGGGTTGCTCTTTATATATACATTTGATGAGTATAGATGATCCAGACCACCCCCCCATAGGTAAGCAGTCAAGTACAGTTCACCTGGTATATAAATATCACAATGCGTAAACACCTGATATGCGAGACTACGGCAGGCACGGAGGCCACCATACGTAGCTTCCTCTTCTCAATACTCCCAACTACAACTACCTACCTACCTCAACAATCTAACCATTTTAAGTATGGCGTAGACGACCTGGAGGCGCCAGAACGTTGGCGACTTGGGCTGTGGCTTGACGTATGGCGCTGTTGAATCTACCGTTATAACCTTCATGATAGCGGGGTGACTGAAGTGTCAGCCATATTGAACTCGGCCTCTAAGGTTATCAAACCCTTGCGCCTTGAGTCGCAGACGGTACCAGAGATGGCTTCACTCTCCAGCAATCTTTATCGCCGCAGCCAGGTATGCATAAGGATGACGCCGTTCTCTGATCTCTCCTCTCCCAATTAACCTTACGTCACATCGATCCTTATTGAAGTCGTGTGATGAAGGTGCTGTTTGCTAGTGAATCGGTAGACCCAAGCGAAAGTGCTGGCAGAAACTCCAAAAATACCATACGACGCCATAGGCCCCTTTAGCTGTATATATTCAACAACACAAGCAGGACGCCAAGATGACCAAGACGAGCCTGTCCGGGTCCGCGGTGATTGATGTTATGCAAACGGGGAAAAGCAACGAGACGTTGGTCCGGTCTCTGGGTATTGTCATGCTTTGCCGTCCAGGCTGAGAGGTGAAGAGTGCCCAGTCCTCCCCCTCGGGTGGGATGTCCATTCGTTGGGCCTTGGCCAATGCTAAGCCAGCTTTGGCACACAAAAGCCTTGTGTGGTGACAAAGTCGATCGGGGATGTGGGTGCGGCCGGCAGAGGTTAGTGAGCACTTGCAGGGAAGGAACAGTGAGCCGCATAGCTGAGCAAGAATCAAGAGTTCAGACCCGAATTCTCAGCTGCCAGGACGCCATGTTATTCTCCGAGACGGTTTTCGAATATATCCAGCCCACAGGAGGGAGGCATAAGCAGGTGGGGCAGAGTATTGAGGCTGGGGTTCAGCTTAGAAGACATTTGGTTCTTGTGAATGAATGTCCACGTATGAAAATCACCATGGCTCGGTCGCGATGATGTATCTGTATGTACCATTCAGACACATACACACACGTCAGACACGTGTTGACCTAGTGACCAGCAAGTTCTGGCCTTGGAACTTGATATCCAAGACATGTTGGCTGAAGGATGGGGCGCAGCGTTAGACTAGTCAATCAACCCTCGAGGGCTGCCTGCCGCGGCCAGCTGCACCGCATTCCAACTCCGACTTTCCGTCTCAGGAGATGAGTCTTGTTAGTCACCTATTTCGAGTGTGGCTCACCGGTTGAAAAGCCTAGCAATTAGAGTTTCCCATGCACCCTGTTCCCCCCCCGGTAGCGCGGATCGCTCCTCCATAACAGCTTTCAGGCGTGGAACCTAATCTCCAAGGCCAGGACATGCCGCCGCTGTGCGTCGTAGGGACCCTGAAACTGGTGTATAGGAGCCTTGGCCGACCCGTCAGCGTAGGGCCAAGTCGGCTGTCTGTCGCATCCACTTGGTCAATGTCGCGTTGTCTTGGCGCCGGTTGAGCGACGGTATGAGTCCAGTCTGTTCAAAACAATAGCAGAGGGAAGGTATCATGCGAATTTCGCTGCTCCGGGGGGAGGGGGGGGGATAGATAACCTTAAAAATTCCCGGCCATGTCTGTCGCAGTTCGTTTCGCCTGTTTGACGAGAGGTGAACGGTCCGCGAGAGACAATGCCCTTCGAGAGAAGACCTCGCGAAAACTGGCCCATCTGAAGGCTTCGAAAGTGATCAATGCCATACATGGACCTTACCGTCATCACTCAACGGCCACGGAGCGGTCCAGGATACGGATACCGGCGTCGTCTATGGGAGGGAGAACTGAGAGGGGGAGACAGAGAGAGAGAGATAGAAGGAGACGGCAAAGAAACCAAAGATGATCACGTGCTGATTTTCTCGATGACATAAGCAGCGGGTGCACGCACGGATCATGCAAACTCGGTTAAATGCCGGAGACAGCAGCCGCAAGGTAAGCCCCGCACCGCCCTCGATTAAGATCAAGCCACGTTCGCATTTCGGTTTCATGCGCCACAATGACGTTGACGCCTAACCAGTGTACGGATGCCTACACTAGCTAATGTTTGGCGGCGGGAGGCGACACCACGACATCCATCTCAAGCGCAAATCTGGGACCTGATCACCGGCAGGCTCTGTCCCTCCTTCTTCCCTTGCTTTACGTCTTCTGTGGTCACCATTTTGCCATCTTGTAAAACCCTCGAACCTAACATCCGTCACCCTAACAGACTTCAAGATGGCGAACGCTGGTGCCCCTCCCGACTATTGTATGTTGTCCCCACCCAGCAGCTACCACACCCCGCCGTCATAGCCCCCGCGAGATGCGACTAACATGCCGTCACAGACAAGATCCTCGAGATCGCCGAGACGGCCACAACGCAGCAAGTCCGTGATGCATACAAGAAGTAGGTGCCCGAGCGAAGCTTGTTTCCAAATTTGAGAGTACCTATACAGCGCTAATGCCCTTTTTTTCGTATAGGGCAGCCCTGAAGACACACCCGGACAGGGTCCCCGCCGACTCGCCCGAACGCGCGACCCGCACCCGCAAGTTCCAGCTCGTCAACGATGCCTACTACACGCTCTCGGACACGCAAAGACGGCGCGAGTACGACGCCCAGCGCAAACTCTTTGGCGCGTCCGCCGGCGCGACGTACGGCGACTTCTCCGACGACGACGACCCTGCTGAGGAGGTGCCGCCCCAGCAGACCGGCAGCGGCGGCGGCGGCGGGAAGTCGCAGAGCGCCTATTCATGGGCGTGGAACTTCTTCACGGGCGGCAAGCAGAGCGAGGAGGAGCGTGAGAGGACAGGCAACCAGCAATTCGGCGACGTGTTCGAGGAGATGCTGCGCGAGGAGGGCATGGCCGAGGAGGGCACGAACCGGCCGACGGGCTCCTTCTGGGGCACCATCGGCGGGCTGAGTGGCGGCGCGCTAGGATTCATTGTCGGTAACATGCCCGGAGCGGTCGCGGGGGCCGTCGCCGGCAACAGGCTCGGCGCCGTCCGAGACGCGCGGGGCAAGAGCGTCTACGCCGTTTTCCAGGTCAGTGCCAGTCTTGTGGACATGCATCTATCTCTACGGATAGATGTCAGTCAACCTTACTCACTCATTCATATCTATGATGTTTTGTTGGCGATGTGAGAGCATGTATCGTTTGCTAACAAACAGTCTTGCAGGAGCTTCCTCAGCCGGATCGCGCAAGGTTGCTAACCCAGCTGGCTGCCAAGATCTTCAGCCATACGGTGGGAGTCTAAAGGGCATTCGTTGGGGTTGGTTTCGGGGTTATTATACATACCACTTGGGCAGCTCGGAGTTTGGGACGGAATGGGACGCGTAGGTAGTAGCTCAAAGTAATCGAACGGATACACAGACACGTCAGTACTCTGGTAGAAATAAACTAGATAGCTTACTCAACCCGTCCTCGGATGTGAATCGTTTGAAAGGCCGCGCAACGACCCCATGTAAGAAGACAGCAGCTGACTGTACCTCTAAGCACCCTCCTAGACAGAGTTGGGAACTGATTCGAGTCTTGTTGACTCGAATCAGTTCCTACCGGAATCGAATCCGGCAGGGCCGACCGACCGGCTTAGGTAAGGTAAAGGTACCACCTAACCAACCAACCGTACGACGGGTCATGAATGCAAAACGTACCAACAGCAAATATCGAAAAGGACACGAAGAAGAATACTGATTGACACGGCCAAAAATGAAAAAGATTCGTGCGCGTCAAGGACAGGATTCGAACCTGCGCGACCGAAGCCACTGCCTAATCTGGAATCAAGGTTTGATAGCAGGGCAGCCCATTAACCACTCTGGCACCTTGACTAGTGATTATTTGTTGAGATGTGAGGGCGGGGAAAGCTCCATATTCCCCGCCTCCCCGTGTCATCATCACTCCGCCGCATCTTACCTAGTCAGGTCATACCGCAGACCTTCCCGCGTGAACGAACAAGTTGAGAAGCCCGTCGGGGACTCGTCGTATGTTCATGAATGATGGGCTAACAGCACGAGACATAAAAACCCGTAACTTACATTACTTAGTTCCTGCGTCGAAGCCGGCTGGTGCCAGGAGCGGCTTGCATGCAGCCTTTCTGCTCAGTCACTCTGCTCAGTCACTGCCCGCGCTGGGCAAGTATACGTTGCACAGTTTTAATTCTCAGGTCCGTCGCTTCCGCCAATCGGGGAAAGCATGTAAATTCCCGCATGCATAAAATGAGGAACAGGCTGCACGTACCGGATGATGGATCGAAAACGAGAACGTGGTAACGACCTTTGAAGCTACTGCAAAGTACTGTACACCACGGACTCGGAGGCCGAGTTTGCCTAGTTAATGAAGAAATTAGCACCGCTGCTTGGCTGTGTTGCAGCGCCGTGTCGAATCCTGGAAGCAGAACCTTGGCACATGACCGAACCCAAGTCTCTCTCTGCCTTGACTCGATACTCCTTCTCCCCATGCAGCATGGGAGGCGCCCGGCGGAGTCTGTAGTCAAGGCGACCATTGTGGGGGGTACCTGACCTGACCTGATCAATGCCTCTGACCTGACCAGACATGATGACCGTGCACGCACTAAGACGAAGTAGGGTTAGTGGTTAGGTTCGGCTAGGGTTCGGTTAGGGTTGGGGTTAGGATTCGGGTTATGGAATACCATGTTATTCCGGGCGGGTCCAATGATGTGGTCAGGTCAGAGGCAATGGTCAGGTCAGGTCAGGTACCCCCTACAATGGTCGCCTTACATGTAGTCTCCGGACGGCGTGCCGCTCCTTCATCCCAAACAGCTTTATACTTTATTAATATGGCAAAAAAAAAAAAAAAAAGAGAAAAAAAAACGGCAATGTTTCGTCTCCACATACGCCCCAAAAGAAAAGAAAAAAAGGGCGCTCTTCTATCACATCTACACCCTGCACTGAGTCTAGGTATACATGTAATGAGGGGGACCCCATAACCCTCATTCCTGCCCCGCCTAGGGCAGAACGTATCCGCCGTCAATGATGACATCGCTTCCCGTCATGTAAGTAGAGGCGTCGCTGGCCAGGTAGAGGTACAGGCCCTTGATCTCCTTGGTGTGGCCCTGCCTGCCGAGGGCCGCCATGCGGTACGCCTCCTGCAGGGCCTGGGGCCCGGCGCCCATCTTGGTGTCGAAGAAGCCGGGCGAGACGACGTTGACGCGGGCGAAGCCGCGCCACTCACGGGCCAGCGACTTGCCAAAGTGCGTGACGAATGCCTTGGTCGCGTTGTACACGGGCTGGTCCACCGGCACGTTGACGATGTGGGCGCTCATGCTCGACGTGATGATGAGGTTGCCCGAGCCCTGGCGCTCAAAGACCTCGCCCGCGTACTTTGCGCAGTACACGATGCCATCCACGTTGACCGACATCTGCTTCCGGTACTCGTCCAGCGTCTGCTCCAGGATGGGTTTCGAGATGGCCATGCCTTTTTTTGCTTGTTACACTTTTTTGTAGCTAACCGACCACACATAGAGGTAGAGAGAAAGAGAAAGAGAAAGAGAAAGAGAAAGAGGGAGAGGGAGAGAACCCACCAGCATTGGCGACGAAGACGTCAATCTTTCCAAAGTCTCTGACGACCTTTGCAATGGTCTCCTGCACCTGCGTCGGGTCGGACACTGCTCCCTCGCGGTCAGCATCGTGTCGCGTCACAAGACAACTTGGGCCCAAATGGTCCCTGGACCCTGGCTAGAAACCTACCATCGACCTTGTAAGCCAAAGTCTTTATGTTGTGCGTGCTCGCCAAATCCCGTGCTTTCTGGATCGCGACGTCGTTTCTATTCCGGCATTAGTCAGGGGGGGGCAACTCGGATTCGACGGAGGGACCTCGGCCGTCCCATGATTA
The DNA here is from genome assembly GCF_000149035.1 of Colletotrichum graminicola M1.001. Classification (NCBI taxonomy): domain Eukaryota; kingdom Fungi; phylum Ascomycota; class Sordariomycetes; order Glomerellales; family Glomerellaceae; genus Colletotrichum; species Colletotrichum graminicola. The sequence goes on along the minus strand of NW_007361028.1, from coordinate 331,512 downwards.
AGGGAGTGGAGAGAGAGGGGCGGAGCTGGCCTACGAGTTGTACCACAGAGCAACGTTACCCCCGGCTTCGGCCATGGCCTCGGAGACGGCGAAGCCGATGCCGTCCGCTGCGCCAGTGACCACAGTGACCTTGCCGGTCACACGGAGCTGCTCCAGGACGTTGGACGGGGTATGGGGGAATGGGCGGGGGAAGCCCTCGCGGGGCTTCTGGCAGTCTTCCGTCGACATGGACATGTTGCCGGGCGTGTCTTTCCGACTCTGGCTGAATCTATGCAGGGTCTCAAGACGTGCAAAGCCAAAACAGAATCCATGTCCCGTGACGGAGATATAATGGCGAGAAGCAGAGGTCCCTTTATCGAGGGAAACCAACTAGGACCCAACAGGTCTCCGCATCGGTGCGAAGTCGTCCGAAGGCGGGGGAGGGGGAAGTTTCGCGGCCCACTGGGACTGGATTCCATCATTGGGGCGGCAGTGGGCGGGCAGCGGGCCGCCGGCCGGAGGGAATCCCGGTCGGTGGGTGTTTCTCAAGAGTCCTTTACGCCATGTCTCCATCCAAACCCGCGTCGAGAAGAATTCTGAGTTATGTCAGAGTTGAGCTCAACACCGTGCAGCAAGCAATAAAGGTGAATCTCACGCTCATGATGCAGAGTTCTACTTTACAGCCTTAACTCAAGACCACCGACCCGCAACTGATCTTGTGAGCTCCCGGCTTGCAGAGAAACGGAGGGGGGGAGGGCAACTCACTAGACCTGCAAGTTCCGACAAGGCTCACCAACAAGAAGCGAAATGACAAAACATTAGTAATCCTCTCGTCCTGCCTCACCACGCCAGCGAGCTTGGCAATGATTTCGAGTCAAGCTGAACGGGATTGATGTTTCTCTGCTTAGTAAACCAAACAAATGCCGTGTCGATCGCACTCAATGACTAGGGAATCAGCATCTTCAAAGGTGGAGGGGGCGCTGATTCGCCGTTTCTCACGATTTCCGCCCTCGCAGCAAGGATGAGGCGTCGCGAGAGCGTTTTTTTTCATGTTTCTAGATGGACGCGCCGGGTGAATCGCGACTCCCATCCTCGACCGTTTGCCGGCCCCTTCGCTTCCCTCACGCCTTACTCGTCCAACCCCAACGGCACGGCCATAGCCGCTCCAAAGGCCTTCTGGACGGAGGGTTCAGATGAAACTCTTTTGGAGAAAACCTTCCTGACTAGGCCGCCCACCCACTTCCCTTTCGCTTCGAGATGACTCTCAAACAGCCCACGAGAGAAGGCCGTCGTCGCTGCTTTGGAAGGGGGACGCCGATGCCTCTTGTTTCCCCCTTCCCACGAGGACGCGACGTCGCTCACGACCGAGTATAAAGACGGACTAGCTTCACGTCAGTCAAACTCAACCCTTCTTCACACCTCTCTCGCAATCTCTCCTTCTCTCAAGCAAAAAAAAAAAAAAAGGCACATAAGCTTCGAGCGTACATTCCGTGTGTGAGATGAAGTCCTCGATCCACCTCAAGGCCGCCTGCGCCGTGCTGGTCGCCTCCTTGCTCGGCGGCGTCCAGGGCTTTCCTCAGTCGGCTCCTCTGCACGCAAGAGACGAGACTCCGGCCGAGGCTGCCAACAAGGTTCCGCTGGGGGTGACGATGGCCAACGATGGCTCCTCCGTCATCTTGGACACCACTGAGGATGTCAAGTAAGTTTTTCCCGCCCTCCGCCCCGCCCTTGCCAAACTTGTTTTCGCGGGAAACGCTGACGAAAATCTAGTGGCTTAAAGATACGCTTCCGCGTAAGCGGCCCCGCCGGCGAGTTCACCACGGCCAGCAAGGTCACGGGCGGCGGCAAGACGACCGGCGCCCCGGGGACGCTGGGGCTCAACGTCCTGCTCCACGGCGACGGCGGCGAGTCCTTCTTCAAGATGCCCAACCAGGGCGTGAGGAACGGCCTGGCCGGCGTGGCGATCCTAGCGCCGGACGAGAACCTCCGCTGGGGCGGCGGCATGGGCCTCGGCCGCGTCGACGGCGTCGCCCACGCCAAGGCCGTCAACGACCTCGTCATGCAGATCCTGCCAAAGTACCTGGCCTTCAACTCCTCCAACGTCTACTTCACCGGCATCTCGGGCGGCTCGCTGCTGCTGTCGGGCTACTTCATCCCCACCCACATCGGCAACTTCGCCGGCGCCGGCGTGTTCCTCGGCTGCGGCGGCATGGAGCCGCGCGTCGAGGTGTCGGAGGCGTCCGCCGACGCCATCACGACCACGCCCATCCACTACCAGTCGACCCAGAAGGAGCAGATGGCCCTGATGATGTCGATCCCGGCCGCGATCAAGGCATACAAGAAGATCGTCAAGGACAAGGGGCTCACGACCGCGGAGATCGACAAGCTCCAGACGGCGGACAACACGCCCGACGGCGGCCACTGCGAGTTCGACGGGCGCGGGTTCGACACGGGCATCCAGCTTATGATGGACAACTACGCCGCCATCATGCAGGGCGGGGACGGCAACGTCCCCGGCGTCGGGGACGTCCTCAAGGGCGTCGCCTCGTACACCATGACGTACCCTGGGCTTACGGGAGGAGAATAATTTGTTTTGAGAAAAGGGCAGCTCTGGGACTTCTTTCTTTCCGCTTCTAATGCCATGAGAATAATCCTTTTGGCGAAAAAGGGGGAAAGGGGGTGGGTGTTGGGTAAGGTATAGAGGGAAAACCGTGTATAATTGAATCAAAAAAGGTGTCTGTTTGCTTCTGATGGAATAATTCGTCCGGCCTTTGGGGGAGACGGGCGGCTTTCCCTGCAGTCAGTCCCTATCGCTGTTTCTGGTGATACTCCGTGGCGAGCATTTTCATATCTGTGTAAGTCGCTGATGTAGGGTTACTATGTTATTATGCCAGCATAGTGTTCATGGCTAATTAGATAGCCTGCTGCCTCGGGGCCTTACAACTTGATGGGCCCCCGGGTAGTTTGGCAAGGCAGGACAAGGCGGAACGAGACCATGCATATTCACAGGAAGAAGACGTGCGGTTCACGTTGGGTATCTAGAATGCGTCCAGCGTGCTGGGCCACGGGGATGCTGTAGAACCGACATACACCTACCTGCGTTTGAATGTTTTCTTTCTTGTTTATACCAGCGTTACAACACAACATTCCGAGGAAATGGTTCTCGGGTTTTGAGGATTGCGGGCGCTACTCGGGCGACGCCGGTTCATCCAGCAGATCAACTTTGGCGTGCCTCCAGTCTCGGAGCGAACCGAACCCAGGACCACCTTACTGACTCCGATGGGTTCTCTTTCTGGCAGATTCGTTAGTCGACAATCGATGCCTAGTACACTCGAGTCATGGCTGTCTTAAAAGTAACCTATGTAGTAGTATATGGAACGGAGATGTAGGTCTAGCTCCAATATAGTGAGTCAAGTAAAACACTGGCTGCCAATGCCATCAGTTTCATGAACGCACTATGAACTTGCAAGAGAAAGCCTTATAGTTGGTTCAAGCTGAAAAGTATTCCTCCTGATAAGGCCTATGAAGTGATTATCCAGGTAATTCCCCGCCTTTCCCGGACCACCCAGCCAATTGTAGTTGTGAGACAATCCCAGTAATGTATCAACGACAATACTCAAGACCAGTCAGAGTACGGCACACAGGCACCGGGGCAAGTGCGCTGGGAGGTGTTGTTTGATTGCATGATGTGCACACTCCGGGCAGTGGAGGAAGCGAGAGTTAGTTTTGCATACAACCACCATGAGAAATGTGCATGCCGCCTCTTAGTGAGGGTGGGGAGATGATGGTGATATCATGACATTTGACTACATTACCACTACTCCTACTACCCTGTCAATTGTTTCACCGACAGTCATGTACACTGCGAGCAAGTCATCAGCTCGTCGAGTCCTCGAACCGTCATTTCCTATGCCCGGAAACTCTTGACAGCCCGGGCGGCCTGCTTCGCTCCGGCAGAACCCTCCGTGTCGAGGAGGGCAACGCTGAGCTCGGGCAGGCTGAAGGCGAAGACGCCGTCCTCGTTGGCCGTGACGGTGGTGGTGTTGCTGGCGACGACGTTAGTGCCGGCGAGGGGGTCGTTGTACGCGTACGGGTCGCCGCCGGGGTTGGTCAGGACAGTCAGCGAGGCCGTCGTGCCGGCGGCGACGCCCTCGAACCGGACGTTGATGGGCACGTCGGCGCTGTCGGTGGTGTTGTAGACGGCGCCCTTCCAGATCAGGCTGCCCTTGGCCTCGTTCTTGCCGGCGACCCAGTAGGCGGGGCCGAACTCGCCGACGGTGGGCAGGGTCTCGGACATGGGGTGGGCGGCGAAGAGCTCCCAGACGAACCAGCTGGTGGAGCGGGTGGTGATGGCCGGGTCGGCGGCGAACTGGACGATGGTGACGGCCCACTGCCAGCGGTTCATGTTGCGGAGGACGGGGGCGTAGAAGGTGCCGGGGATGCGGTCGGCGTTGCGCTCGTAGCCGATGAGGGAGACGGCCTCGCCGACGGTGCCGATCCACCAGGGGAAGGGCATCAGGTTGCCCTCCCAGCCGATGCCGCCGTTGGGGTGGGTGGCGGCGACCTCGCCGACGATGTGGCCGATGTCGTTGTCGAAGCGGTCGAACTCATCGACGAGGGCGTCGGGGGTGCGGTACGGGTGGTAGTCGCCGATGGCCGGCGGGGGGATGTCGTAGCCGTCGGCGTCCGAGGTGGCGCCCGAGGAGATGACGGTGATGTCCGGGTACTTGGCCAGGATGGCCTCCATGAACATGGGGAAGCGGTACTCCTTGTACGACTCCCAGCCGCCGGGGTAGCCGGCGAGCCAGTCCTCGTTGCCGACCTCGACGTACTCGAGCGTGAAGGGCTCCGGGTGGCCCAGCTCGGCGCGGCGGGCGCCCCACTTGGAGTCGGCGGGGCCGCGGATGAACTCGATCTGGTCGAGGGCGTCGTCGATGAAGGGCTGCAGGTCCTCCTTGGCGGTGACGTCGCCGTTGAGGGCGAGGCCGGCCCAGACGCCGATGACGACGTCCAGGTTCATGTCCTGAGCCCACTCGAGGTACTCGACGAGACCCAGGCCATGCGTCTGCTGGTAACCCCATACGCCCTGGAAACCGGGGCGGTCTTTTAGGGGCCCGAGGGTGTCCTTCCAGTCCCAGTAGGTCTTGTTGTTCAGCCCCTCCAGCATGTTGCCACCGGGGAAACGAAGCAAGCTCTGTTCTGTTGTTAGAAACAAGTCGTCCGTCTACGTGGCCCAGGGGGAGGGGGAGTTCTTACAGGATGTAAACCGGCCAAAGCCTCGGCAATGTCGATACGCAGACCGTTCTTACGACCCTTGTAGGTGGGAGGGAACAGACTGATCAGGTTGAAATTCAACGAGCCGTTGGCAGTGCCCTGAGAGTTGAGGAGTCAGTACATGCGGCATAACAAGGGCTGGGGAGGCATCCATACCGCAGGATCAAAGGTGATAGCAAAGGTGTTGTTGCTGTTAGGAGCATTCTTCTCCGGGACGAGCTCGACCTCGTGCTCAACCCACTCGTCGGCCTTGGCCTTGGACTGGATCTCGACGGAGCCGAAGACGTCGTCGGTCAGGGCGGACTGCAGCGAGGCGGTGAAGACACCGTCGTAGGCGCCCTTGACCCAGAAGGAACCGGTGTACTTCTGCACCTTGACGTCCATGCCCCAGTAGCCGTCGTTCTTGAGCCCGATGGCGCCGGAGCTGTTGCCGCCGGAGACCTGGACGGACACGGGAAGGGCGCTGGAAAGGGGCTGAGCGAGGTTCTTGAGGGCCAGCTTCGCGCCGTTGACCGGGTGCCAGGCGGCGAGGGAGACGGGGAACTCGTCGCTGTACTGGAAAGCTCTGTTACGGATCAGCTCGGCGTAGATGCCGCCGTCGCCAGAGTTGTTGATGTCCTGAAAACAAGAGGGGGTATTAGATGAGAGCGAGCGGACCACCACTCATGCGAGCAGACACGAGCTCAGCGAAGATGACGAACCTCGTGGAGAAATCCGTATTGGTGGCCACTGGTGGCATTGCCGCCGGAAGACTTGACGGTGATGTCGACGGCAGCAGCCGAAACCGCGTAGGTGGCGGCCAGGAAGGCCGACTTGAGTGACACCATGTTGCTTCCCGGTTGCCTGAGAGATCTAGGTGGAGGGTTTGCAATGACGCGAGGGCTGTCGAGAAGGAGAGAGAGGAAACCAACAACTGCGCCGAGGAGGGGCCAACGACTTTATAATCGTCTGAAGTTCAGTAGCTGCATGGCGAGATGATCCCAGTCAGACAGACTCAATGGGTTGGGGGAAGAGGTGCCATCATCGAGTAATGCCAATTGGACAATGCGACAGAGATCTAGGTCATCTGAAGGTGAGGGAGGGGTGGGAGGAAGAATCGCCGTCTCGACTTTTCGTGCGGGTAACTAGTCGATGGCATACCCATCGATGCTCACCTTCTTCCCATACCCGATGACACCCCCCCCCCTCCGCCGGCAATCCAAGCTTGCTACTTCGCGCGAGTATCTTTGCCCAGACGGCGGAATACAAAACCTTTGTGAGCGTTTGTATGTCGGTGGCTTCAGTACCGAGGCCAAGGCTCCTCGAGGCGCGACTTGCACACCCCTCTCCCCGCAAGACTTCTACAGCTTTTTGCGTGTTCATGGAGTGGGAGACAAGGATTCTGTCCCGGACGGGGGTCGGGATTGGATGGTTGAAATAAAGGGGCAGCGTTACATCGGCCGCCGGTTGATATCGAATAGCGTCTGTCGTCTGCGCGGGAACCATGACTGGTTCGACTTGTGTTTTTCTGGACATGTGTGGGGGAGGGGGAGACTGGCAAGGGTTCGAGATGATGGGTTGATGTGTTCCCGTGAGGGGGGCGGGCCGGGAGAGGAGAAGTTGAGAATGAGGGGAACTTGGAGAATGTCCCCGGGCTTGGTCTAGGATAATATCGTCCCGGGGGTTATCCACCGACATCATCTTTCCAACTCCGAATAGGCTGATGACGGCCTCCCATTCGAGCGCATCGAGAAGAGTGTCAAGGGCACACTTTTTGCCGCCCATCCTTATCCATACACACGCTCTCTCCGTCTTTCTCTCTGTCTCTCTCTTTCTCCCTCTCCCTCCCCCCTTACGCTAGACGAGAAGTGTGCCGTGCATCATGGCTCGACGAAAGCATACACACACACACACACACACGCTCCTTGGGGTTGCTTACCTTCTCTTGGCCCTGAGTCGGTATGATACAATGGTTCGCGCCTGGTGCTCTTCCAAGACTTGGCTTGTTTTGTTTCCCATGTTTCCCATGACTCAACCCCCGCAGCATCAGCAGCAAAACCCAGACTTCGGGACCGGGCTGTGCCGCCTTTTCGATACGACGCGCTCGTGTCTCCATCAATCGCGCCACCGTATCTGGGGCTCTGGTTCGGCTATCCGTACTTTGTGTGCGATGCTGGTTCTTCTGCTCGCGCGCTGCTGCAAGGGCAAAGCGTAACCCCTCCCCTCTCACAGCCATATTCTCTTTGTAACTCGCGATTTTTGGCCTTTTGACGTCATCTGGGCATAGCTTACATGCCCTCTCTCTCTCCCTATCTCTTTCCAATTGTGATATAGATGCCACTTGACGGCATGAGCTGATTTATCGGCAAGTCTGGGTGGATTGCCGTGCTATGGCCGGTGCTAATATCACCAAGAGCCCCACGCCTACGAGCGAACATTCGACCAATCTAATCATATATGCTCGCTGCTTTTCTCGTTTTCATGCTATGATCACGATAGGCACTGACTGTGAGGGGGAAGAATTTGGCCCGCTTGATACCAAGGCCCTGCCCTCTTGGCGGCGAGGAATTCACATTGGAAAACTTACTTTGGTGGTGTTCATTAGGTGGGTGACATTGAATCCAACTTTGAAGTGATTATTACCCACTGTCCATCTTTAGGTCAAGCCTATATATAATTAGTTACGATTGCGATTTTCTGGGAACCGCTCCAATGTCTTACATCGAAATAAAACAGAAGATGATTTTAGAGCCGAAAGCTTATTTATCATCAGAAACCCAAAGGCAATGTGAGCTCAGGTCACATACTTGAGAGGTATTTGGTTTTCGTATTCCCTTATGCAACTCGACAAGTCTCTTCTCTGTTTGCTGAGACCTTTACCGTGCATTTTGACACCTCAGTTTTATTAATGAATCAACCAGAATTGATCATAATCTCGGCTTCTCAACCTGCTAAAATGCCGAATCGACTTATTTTCAGGCGACGGTATGCGCGCTAATGGGGGAGAACAGAGCCTCGGCTGCACTTACAGGACCCGATTATTCCATGTCGGTGACCGGTCGGCGGTCATCGTGAACACAATAAGCGACTCATCCAAGTTAGGAGATATATTGCAGAGTTGGACTCCCTTTTTGCAATACCATCAAAGAGACACATAACACTGCCAAGAGAGTGGTTGAACCCAAGTTTCGGACTGGAGATAAGCTATAAGTTTTGGCTTCATGTCTGGAACAGGAATCGAGCATCGGCATCCCAAGATAACCACTGATTCCTGAATTAATACATACTTCGTATCGTGAGATGAAATTGTAAGCTGTTGTTGCTGGTGAGTTGTGTTACTGAAAACCCAAGTCCGAGCTAAGAGGCTAAGCCAACGAGGCGCATGGAGTATTAAGCCACAGATAGTTAGCCCGGAGTCTGATCCGCCCAGGTGACCGGCCTCTGCTTTTGTGTTGAGGAGCTGAGACACACGGCCAGCCTCCATCCCTCGTCCGGACAAGCGTAATCCACTCCCCAGGCTGCTTATCGCATCTCCGGGCGAACCCAACAACAATCACAGAGCCTCCCTTTCATCACATCATCACCGTCTGTGCACTGACCAGCAACCACGCACCCATCTCACGTCGCCGCACGACTGCGAGCAGCGCGCGCCTGATATCGCAAACTCGAACAAGGCCACCGCGTGGTCTCGAGAGAGAGAGAGAGAGAGAGAGATCGACACAATGTCCGTATCAGCCTACATCGCCGCTTTCGGCAGGGCACCGCCGGCCACATATGCGCTCGGCGCCGGCCTCATCGTTACGTCATCCCTGTTCTTCGGCAACGTCGGGCTCAGCCTCGTCGGGCCTCTGCCCATCGTCAGGGACCAGCTGGGCACGAGCTCATTGAGCGCGAAGCAGAAAGTGAGAGTGTGGAGGCTCTTCTTTGACGGGGCTACGGTGAGTCTCACATGCCCCGCCGGACGTGGGCGCTCATCGCAGAGCGCTCTCATACCCAACTTCATACCCAACCAACCCCGAGAGAATGAGAAGGGATAAGAAAAAAAGAAGAAAACATCGACTGACTTTAGGCCATCTCGGCGGTGGGGGGGTATCAGACATACGTCATCGTCGGTACCGGATTGACGGCGGCGTTGCACCTCGCGGCCTTCGCCTGGGGAGATTCGCCCGTTTCCCGGAGGCTCGCCATCATGTCCGCGCTCTGCAGCATCGCCGCCATGCCCTACACCGCCATGGTCATCATGCCGACCAACAAGGCTCTGATCACGCTGGACGACAAGGTCGCGCTCTCCGAGCAGGACAGGAGAAAGTCTGGCAAGTTGATTGAGAAGTGGGACCGCCTGCACAGGGTTCGGTATCTGATGTATGGCGGCGCGTGGCTCTGCGGCCTCGCCGCTTTCACGGCTGCCCTTTCGGTGGAGGCGTAGGCTTTTACGGTCGGTCCGTTCGGGCTGTATATGTTGGGGACTCGGCACGTTCCCGGCTCATGTCTGTGTTGATTAGATCGTGCTCGGTGTACTTTTATTCCACAACGATATCTTACTCGATCATTGATACAAAGTTGGATTCACATGCTTAGCCGATTGGTCCGCAGAGCGAGAAACGATGCCGGAATACTGCCTCCAAGGCCTCGTCAACTGACAGTGTATATCATTCGGTTTTTTCCAGACCGGCTGGAAAGATGGACGAGGGCGCAACCTTGCCGAGAGTTCCGTGAGTTGCGGCGCGTCGGCAGACGCCGATAGACTCTCTCGAAAGCACGGCTCCTGACGTTGGTTCTGACACCAAAACCAACACATCGTTGCGAAGAACGAATAATGAGATCATGAAACCTTGCGTCTCAACCTTAAAAAGAAGCTTATGGTACCTACCCTGGACTACAATGAAACGCAATTAGCTTTCCGGACTTGTGGGTTTGGAGTACGGGGAAAGTTCCGGTGAGCCGGCACCTAGTTTCTCGGCACGCCCCGATCAGGTCTCCTCCTCCCCCCCCCCCCCCCCCCCCCCCCAAAAAAAGCGAGAAAGGTTTGACGGGGTTGGAACGTAGAAAAGATGACGGCCTGGTTTGGCGACAGTCTTATCAGATGAAATGGTTTGGCCAGTCCCAAGCCTGCAATTTCCTCGACGGCATGATAATAAATCTCAAGGTAAAGTTATTTGCGGTTTTGTGTGTCATCGTTCGACTACGGTCTGGAGGCTTCCTTGTGGCCATGTGCAGTTGAATGACTTACTCGTGCTTGAATCATGGCTTTGGCCTAGAAAGCTACCGTCGTAGAAGAGACAAGGCCCTTTCTGATTATCATGACCCAAAGCACATATCGGTCAGCACTGCCATGTGAACCATGCCAGTTGCTCATGTGAAGGAGACTTTTGGTTAAATGCAGGAATAATAACATTCATGTTGGAGTAAGCCTGACATACCTTCCTGAGTTGAAGGCTGTCATCTATGGCAATCCCGTGCGCCGCCAACCAGATTAACTCCAAATGAATCTAAACCATGCATGATAGGGATGTCGAGGAAGCTGGGCGCTTTATGCAGCCGTCCTCCTAATCCATCACCTCATCCAATACTACTTGAATCCAGTGATACTATTCCTAACCGCGGCAACAGATCCCGCCGTTTGCTCACTGCTTATTACATGTCATGAGCAGCAAGTGCCCTGGAGTCATGGTATCAGACGCTATCTCGCCCGCCATCGAAGCTGTGTCGTGTATCCTCGTTGTGGAACCGGCTTCCTCCCCCTTCCACTCAAGCCGCCTTTGTTTTAAACCAGGCGAGGCACATCCTCAAAGGCTCTACAGGCTCAGCACTGCAGCCGTAAGCACAGTTAGGAGGACGGCAAGTCTCAGGCCGGCGGCGGACACGCCCTCGGGGGCGGCGCTGGGCAGGCCGGTGTTGTTCTGGCTCTGCTTGAACAGCGGGTCCATCGTGACGTCCTTCTTCACCGGGGTCTGGCTGCCGGCGACGCAGAACTGCATGGGGTTGTGCCAGGTCGCGTCGACGACGCGCTTCCACGCGACCTCGGGCTGGAAGAGCGACTCGCGGGTGTGGAAGATGCGGCAGTTGGCCGGCTCCCAGAGGAACTGGAGCGGCGTCCTGGCGTCGGACATGGAGAATGCGTTCTTGGCGTTGATGGCGCCGGCGCTCCTGGGGGTCGTGGCGCGCTTGATGGCGTAGCCCTTGGCCAGCTCGCCGAGCTCGCCGCTCATCAGCTCCTCCCGCCGTTCCTTGGGGGTGAGGTCGAGGATGGCCCTGGCGTCGGCCGTCATGTCGTTGAAGGAGAAGACCTGGGCGCCCTCGACGCCGGCGACGGACTGCATGATGCCGGTGGTGGGGCGGCCGCCAATGACGGTGGTCTTGACGCCCATCTGCAGGATCATGAGGTAGGAGAAGATGGTGCAGGTGGAGCCGCAGGTGCCGTCCGTGAAGATGACGACGTTCTCGGGGTCGAAGACGCGGCCGGGCGGGTTGGACCGGCTGCCGACGCCGGTGAGGTTGAAGGTCGGGTCCGTCTGGTTGAGGGGCGCCTGCTGGTAGGCGGTGAAGCTGTCGCCGTTGAGGGTGACGGGGGCCAGGATCTGGTCAACCGTCGTGAAGGCCTTCCCGTCCGGGGTGAAGACGCCACCGGGGATGAGGTTGCTGACGATCGAGCTGCCGATCAGGTCCTGAATGGCATCCCGCTCGTCGGCCGACGTCGGCGTGAAGTTGGCAGGGATCCCGTCCGTGAGGCGGGCCAAACTGACGAGGCCCTCCGCCAAGCGCATGTTGTTCGCCTGGAAGCGATCCACTTCGGGGAAAAGCTGGAAGAAAGGTAAGCCTGGGTCGCTAAAGGGGAAAGAAACAAGAAAGGATATGCCCCCTCTGGAAGGGAACAATTACATACCTGGGCGAACAGCTCGTAGCCGGCGATGACGAAGCCACCGCCGTTGGCCGCGACGTCAATCACGAGACGCTTCTTCCCCGCCTCCTTGCTCTTGGCCAGGAACTCAGCCACGGTGCTCTGGAAATTGGTCAGGTACTCGATGGCGTCGATCGCACTGGGATCGGGAGACGCAAAGGACAGGACCGAGAGCACGGCGACGTCGTCGTAGCCGGTGCCGTTCAGGAAGTAGCCGGACGTGGTGTTGGCGCCGCTGTCGCGCACAATGGGGAAGGGGAAGCCCTCGATGGTAGGCGGGGGAGGCGGCAGGTCGGGCCTGTTCGGTCTGGGGTTCGTCTGGTTCGGCATCATGCCGGGCGGCAGCGATGGGGCCTTGGGTGCGTTGTCGGGGTCGCAGAAACGGCTGTAGTAGTCGTCGCCGCTGTTGACGCCGGTGAAGTTGGCCCCCGGCCGGATCAGCGCGAAGCTGTCCTCGGACCGCTCGTCGCCGTTGTCGTAGGTGAGGGTGACCTTGCTGCCCTGGAAGGCGAGGGAGGCGGCGACGACGAGGAAGCCCTGGCTGGACGCGTAGGACTTGAAGTTGGAGTTCCACTGCGAGTCGGGGTCCTGGAAGCCGCTGAACTTCAGGTTGATGTCGCCGATGGCCGTGACGGCATCTCTGCCGTTGATCTTGACGATGGCCGGGGCGGCGGTGTCGTTGATTTGCGCTGCGTCCGGAGGGATTAGCACATGGCCGGAAGGGCGGGGGCCACACTAGGGGAATTTGTTTCCCGTCAGAACTCACAGAGATGATACAGCTTGGGAATCTCGACACCGTCGCGGGAGACGGAGACGATGTCGGCGGCGAGCCTGTTACGGAAGCTGAACCCCTTGAACACGTCGCCGCGGAAGGCAAAGTGGCCATCGTGGGCCGAGGCGATCAACTTGAAGATGGCAAGCTGGAAATCGTATTCGCTCTTGTACTGGCCAGCCTCGGCCTTGCTCCCTATTTCATCAAGGCCGCCCTCGATGTCGACGGGCGGCAGCATGTAGGACGCCGGCGGCGACTTGAGCCACGACAGGGTCGACTGCCATTGAACGTAGGCCTTCAGACTCTTGATCAAATCCTTGGCCGGGCCGGGCTTATTCGGCACCGTCTGGAGACAGTCGAATGCCAACTGCGCCGGGACTTGGGGAGGTTCTGTTTGGACGAGTCAGCGAGCCGGGTTAATACACGTCCATGACGTTGAACGTCCACGAGTGGGAGTGTGAAATAGTTCCGCTAGTATCCCCCCTTCCCTTGTCCGAGACAAACTTGTTCAACATGACGTCTCCTAATCACATACCTTTCGGGTTAGCCTGACGGAACTCTTGCATTTTGGGTCGGATCTGGGCGCAGGCATTGTTGGAGCCACCAGGGGCCGTTCCGCTGGGCGATGTCGACGCCGTTGGTGTGCCGGTAGTTGACGAGGTCCTTGTCGGCGGGAATTGTTGAGGAGCCGGCACGGCTAACACGGCAGCGGCCGCGGCCAAGGGCCACAATGTGAACCTCATCTTGTCCTTGCAAGCTTTCCTCTCACTCTTTCTTCCCACGGGCTCTCTGCTCTTATATGCGGCCTCTTCCTCGCCTGCGTCGGTTCTATTCCGAGAGGAGGAAAAGAAAAAAAAAAGGATCGGACTGGATAGATGGCGCAGCTATCTACAAGGCCAGCTATCTGTGAGGCCAGCTCAGGCTCTCAAGAAAGAGAGAAAACAAGGGAACGTAAAGATGTCGGGGCTTGCACGAAGATACCTTGAGGGGAACACTCGAGAGGTCCCACAATGCGAGCGCGGGAGGGATCGACGAGCGCATGGGGTTTTAAGAGCTGCATTGTCCTCGCCGGGTTGTCCTCTTGCTTCGACGAGACCGAACGGTCCAATGTTGGGTATTGCAAAACATGCAAGACTCTCGCATCGCCCTCGAGTTTCTTCCCCGTTCTTGGCGGCCGGCATCTCCTACATAGTAATGCTGGTCTGATGCTCCAAGACACGCCCCGGGGGCGGGGGACGGGGGTGCGCTCACAAATCATGAAGCCAGTTTGAAACACGACAACCTTCACAAGCACGCAGATAATCATCAGCCTCCTGGACCCGCCGCTACTACATTTAAACTTTGACTCCGTGCAAGGTGAGCCCCTTGACAGACGCCAAATCTGTGCCCGTCACACTCTCTGAACGGGCCTAGCACGTCTTGAATAGGCCTAGCGGACGGGAGCCATCGAGGAGTGATTCAAGAGCTTAAAGAACCCGGTACACTACGGATACTTCTCACCACGTAGTAACCGTGGTCTTGGCGGTTGATTGGGCTCCTGTTTCTTTCGGCCCATTCAGGTGGACTTGTTTGTCTGAAGTCATCCTTAACAGCCAAGCCAACACGCACACACACACACCTACCGTCAGCGTGGTGCTCTAACCAGCTATCCCCCTGTCTTGGGTTCGAAGATCTCGGCTTAGAAGCCGGCGACAGTCATTGCTTTTTGTGTTGTGGCCTCTCTCATCGCGCGGCTTTCTCCTCCCCTCCCCACCATCTTTTGTCCCGCCAGAGCTTCGCCTCTGGCTAAATGCAGGAATTAGTCGTCATTCACCGCCATAATGAAAGCTTCTTGCCGCCTCGCGGGTCCGGAGCTGAATCTTTGCTTGGCAGCCCTACGATGGGATGACAAACCAGCTGAGGAGCGGGGGAAATACCCGACCTCGCAACCATGGCTCGGCTCCCCCCTCGATTCAACAGCCGTTGCTGCCGACTATGTATGTAAAGAGCCACCCATTGCACCGCCAAACTTCGAGTATAAGTCAATAAATGGAGGGGAGTGTTTACTGCCCGCCAACCAGACAGAGGGCTCTGCGAGGAAGCATGCTCGGAAGAGCGCACAGATGAGGGTCCCGATCAAAGCGGCCACGAGAAACGCCCCTTGTTGCAGCGTCGTGCCATCCACGGCCAACAATTCTGGGCACTTTGGGCGTCTCTGCCCCTCTGCCGCGGAAGTCGCCTTGTTACCCCCTGGCTTTCCTCCCTGCTTGTGGTGTATGTTCAAGAGAAGCTTTCGAGAAAGAGTAAAAACAGCAAAAACTCTCAGCTCATGGTGTGGGTGCAAGGACAGGCCTGGTTGGGAGGCGCATGGCGGCACGCGTGCCGGTCAGTGAGTGACCGCTCACTCAGCCAGCCCTCTTGGCTTATGAAGGGGAACACTCGAGGGCCGTCTTTTTTCGTCTTCTAGACACGAAAGCGAGCCATTACGTAGCATACACAAGAGGTATTTCTGGAAGAGAAGAGAAGGGAGGGAAAAAATAGCATCACACAGACGAGGGCTCCGTAACAGAGTAGCCGCTCGGCTCTCCGCTCACTCGATCTCGTGTCCGGGTATTTCAACATCCGCTATTCTCCGTCCACATGCTGGCATATGGGGGAGCAGTACAATGAGCCGTCGCTCCCGCGTCCGCAGACGGCGAAGAGCCAGCCCCCTCTTCAGCCGAACTCTGCTGCCGTGTCTTTGGCGTGTCCGCAACGCGCCCTTCCCTGTCCTTCATGCGCTCTCTCCTTTCTCTCTTGCGCGTGCGCGCCTCCCGCATCCTCTCAGACGATGACACCCAAGACGTCCATTCCCGCCACCCCCATGGCCAAACTCAATCCCACTCCCGCTGCGGCGCCTACCAGACCGCCGGTACACCGGGCTGCGGCGGCGCCCCCGGTGCTAGAACTCTGGGCGACCCCACCAATTGCCGTCTTGCCGGCCCCACCGCCGCCGCTCCCGCCGCCGCTCCCCGGACAGTCCGTCGTGCACGGCAGCGCGGAGACGAAGGGCGTCGGGGCTGTGGTCCCCGTCTGCGGCGTGCCCGTGATCGTGAAGACGGGCTCCTGCGAGACGGCCGACACGTCGGGCACGACGTTCCGGGCGTCGACGTTGAGCACGGCGTCGATCATCTGGATCACGCCGTTCGCGACGAGGATGTTGGTCTGGATGACGCGCGCAGAGTCGACAAAGATGTCGTTGTTGGAGAGTGTCAGGGCGACGCTCTTCCCGTCGACCGCCGTGCCGAGCTCGGTCGCGTTAGCCAGCGACGAGGCCTGCGCGACGACCGAGGGCACCAGGTGGTACCGCAGCACGCGGCGGAGCGCGTCCCTGCCCATGCCGGAGAGCGCGCCGGCGACCTGCTGGAAGGCGGCGTTCCGCGGGGCGAAGATGGTGACGTCCTTCGTCTCGGCGAACTCGGCGACGAGGTCGGCCGTGTAGAGGGCGCCGAGGAAGGAGGTGAACTCCAGGTAGGCGTCGCGGGCGGTCGTCTCGAGGCGTGCGGGCGTGACCATCAGGCTGTCGACCACCTGGATGAGCCCGCCGTCAAAGGGGATGTCGGCCGCGAGCGCAGTGGTGCGCGACGCCACGCCCGACGTCACGACGACGTCGCCGTTAGGCTGCTTGGTCACCAGGACCTGCTGGCCGTCCGTGACGTTGGAGAAGCGCGCGTCCGTGAGGAGGGTCGACTCGATGGTCGAGTCGCCCCGCACCAGAGCGTTAAAGGAGAGCCTGCCTTTGAGGACGCCATATTGCAGCGCGAAGGGGATGGCGTCCTTGTCGGCGTCCCAGCCCTGCCACTTCAGGTATGCCGAGTCGCTCGGGGCGAGGATCTGGCGCTCGTGTCAGTGAAATCGAGGCGGTTTCCGGCATCGCCACTCATCCGTCCGGCTAGCACCGAAGGTATAAACCGTGTGGAATAGAAAGGAAGGGGGGATGCGAAAGGGGTAGACTTACCGTGACACCCGATTTGGGCAGCCTCGAGAAAATATCTGCATGATCCTGTAGTCTCACTTGTCAGCTGCACCAAACGTGGATGAGATATGTTAGTCTCGAGACCACAGGACGACGGGGACCGAGACCCGACGGCTGCTGTGCGCATGCGATGCGTACTTCTCAAACATATAGCCCACGCCCCCCTCCCCCCGTGCTTGGACGTGCGCGTACCTTGACTAGACCACGGAACGTCGTCAGATTCGCCTGCTTGCCGAGGACCTCCTCGAGTCCCTGTGCCGCGGCGATAGACGCGCCCAACACTGCCGATGCCGCGGCAGCCAGGAATGTGCGCGTAGATGGCCTCATCCTTCTTTCTTGTTGGACCTGTCGCGACGTTGCGCCCACCGCCACGAGGGTAAGGGGGCCAAGATAGAAACCAGGCTTCCCAGATGGAGATTAAAGAGCGGCTCTTGCGATCAAAGCGACCCGCGATACAATGGGCATCAAAAGCAAACAAAAGCGGCCAAAGAACGGCCCCCCGCGCAAACAGCTGGCTTCGAGCAGTTCGAGGGAGAGAGCACTTGGCGATGGATAAAAGAGGGAAGCAAAACCGGTCCAGGCCAAGTCCTCGCGCGCGCGCGCGGCACAGACGCCAGGGCGAGGGCGACTTTATGAGAAGGCCACGCGATCCCACCCTCCACCCTTCCGTTCCATGCATGTCGGCGTCGTGGCGATTCGGGCCTGGAATTCGGGCCTGCGTGGGAGAGGGGTCCCAGACGAGTGGTATAAAACCCCGGCGACACTGGGGGATCGCGGCCAGCTTTATCCGGGAAGCATGCACACCCGCCAATAACCCCCCCCCCCTTCTCTCTCTGGACAGGCAGCACAGCGTGGGAATGGTGGCCTGCATACGAGGGGTCCAATTTCGTAGCGTTTGCCTGGAAGTTCGCGGTGCTCTGGGTCGACGAGTTTGGACATTCGCCACGGGGCCCAATCTGGGGTTCACGTCCTTTTGCCATTCATCTTATCGCAAGATGGCGAAGGACGGTGTTGAAGAGCAAGGTCGGGGAGCGCCGTGAGGGGTGAGCTGAAAGGAAACAGCCAAAGGAAGACGGAAACGGGAATCTATGGCACCATTTCCAGAGCTCGTCAGCTTTTAGCGGTGTGTGCCTGTGCTAGGGTAGACGGGCAGGGGGCAGATAAGCCTATAGATGATCTGGCCAAGGCCGAGATGGTCCCTCGTAGGATTGCACAGGCATTAGGAACTAGCGTTTTTGGGGAGAAGAACCGAGGCATGGAGGGCAGGGGTAGTATGTATATCAATGGGCAGTTCGATATCTCTGCTTTGGACGTTTAACCGAGAGAACACAACCTGTATCTGGATGTCTGGACGTGCGTGCGTGCACGTCTAGACGACGCCGGGACGACACGGAGGCCGGCCGAGTCAAGTGTGTGACGTGTCTATCAAGCGCAATGTCTCGCCATTGTCGGCGTAGATGGCCGCAACGGAGAGGGCATCGATAACCTGACTAGTAGTCTATCCGGGCTGTCAACCAGGATGGCCGTGTTATGTATGAGTGACACGGAGCCCCCTGGCTCCAATCCATCAGACCCCAGCTGTGTTGGAGCTAATCCCGTGCCACCAACTCTGGACGGCTGCGGACGCTTTCTGGAGCGCCGACTCAGGTCCAGCTGCCAAGCCAATAAATACCATGCATGTATGCACCTTTGGTGATGGGTGCAATGCATCCAAGGTAGCAATATTCCGCAGGAACTCGGCTCAACCACTAATGAAAGTATCCCGCTTCGAGAATACCCTGGAGAGTCCAGAGTCTAGACAGCAGGCATGGCCGCCAGTCACTCGCAGGTTCGCCCTCCGCCGTCTCCCCAACATCGTAGTACACTTTTCCAGGCCGTAGGGACCCGTGTCAAACTGCCGCTCCGGGGCTGCGATGCCCGATACACAAGCAGCCGGCATCTCTAGACGCGGCCCCATGATCAGCCCCCTTGGAAGGGCGACCCCGGTCCGGTCCGTTGAATCCCCTTGCTCCGCACCCGACCGGCCGGACTGTGGTGCGTGGCACACAAGGGGAACCCCACTCGTTCTCGACCGCATCCTTGGCTAACCCCGCTCCGCGTGTATTTGTCAAGGGCGCGATGTGGTGTGAATCATCCAAGATCATCGCCTCCAACCCCGGTCCCCTTTGCTTTGTTGCCCTGACAAGCACAAGCCATCTTCGTGCTCAACGGCTTCTCGAAAAACCTCACCGTCGTGATGGCTCCCTTCGATAACAGCCCAGAGGCCAGCTTCCGCGGCATGATCCACGATCAAAACACAAAGAGATGGCAGGACTTGGAAAGCCGTCTTCAGCCAGATGTTGTTGTCGATGGGGAGTCGCTACCGATAGGCCGCTTCCGGGACCATCTACTTCGCGACCTTGTGGGAGACGGAGACACCAAAGAGGTGAAAATCGATGCGATGCTGGTTGATGCCGACACCCCAAGCATCGCCGCACGTCTCATCAACCGCGTCACTCCCGCGGCCTCTGAGCCGCTCGAATATCAGGAAATCGTCTTCGCCAACTTCGCAGGCAGTCTTCTGTCCACTTGGCAAACCGTCCGAGATGAAGACGGCTGCCGAAACCGAGAGCCCGTGGTGCCACCTACACCACCCTCCTTCTCTGCGCTGCCCAACAGAGAGAGATCGTTCTCGAAACCATCGGCTGAACTCAAGTCATTCTATCAAAGCTACATTAAAAGCATAAACGAAAAGACA
Organism: Colletotrichum graminicola M1.001; assembly: GCF_000149035.1. Classification (NCBI taxonomy): domain Eukaryota; kingdom Fungi; phylum Ascomycota; class Sordariomycetes; order Glomerellales; family Glomerellaceae; genus Colletotrichum; species Colletotrichum graminicola. The sequence goes on along the minus strand of NW_007361028.1, from coordinate 311,879 downwards.
ATGAGTCGGGAATTCGACATCTTCTGCCAGCCGGTGCTAAGGCACAACGGCCGCGAGCTCACGATCGCCGAGTACATTCCCCTGATCAGCGACAGCCAGGATGCCATCGACGGACTCCACTTTGACATCCAGGACCTGCTTGCGGACGCAGAGACGCAGCAGATTGCGGCGAGGTTGGAGTTCACGGGGACGCCGGTCAAGGAGTGGGGAGGCGCGAGGCCCAATGGCGCGTCTGTCAGGTTCCATGAGCATGTCATCTATCAGCTTGAGCAGGGCAAGATAGCGCGCGTGTGGTCGACCATAGAACTGGACCTGTATCGGAAGCAAATGGGAAAGGATGTTGTGTAGGAAGAAGGCAAGGCAGCAAGCCGCAGCTTCTCGGGCAGCCAAGCTCTCATACGCTACAGAAAGCAGTTCGCTCCAAGCCTGATATGAATCATGATATACGCACAAAAGATGTCAGCCGAAATTCAATCACGCTTCTTCTTCGGCAAGTTGAGGCATCCCTGCGAATTTCATTTGAGCTCAAAGTTAAACACAGGCGGTGAGCCTGTGACTGGTCTCCAGGATGGGTTTCCGACAGAACTGTGTGGTATTTGGCTCGTGTGAAAGGGGTTGTTAAAGGGACGAGGAACGAAATAAAATGTGCTCGGAACTTTTTGCGAGCACGTGGGATCACTGAAGCAGTGAAGATTCATTGAATGTCATGATTTCACTGAGAAATGTCATTGCCGATAAACATCCAACGTGATAAAAGTTAATCAATAACTCACTTTCTACTGTTTAAGATTCCTGAAGGTCCAGTGAAATGAGATGAGCCTTCTCCCAAGAGGACTAGGAGGCAGAGCTATGTTTAACAATTGTACATCCAGTCGAGTTTATTACTTGGAACCCAGCATGCGCCACGCAACTATGTGTCCCCTTGAGAACAAAATATCGAAATCAATGGACCGGTCACCGAGCTGCAAATGAGAGATGAAAACTTTGACCAAGATACGAATCAATACTGCATAATCTCTATCTAGATCGAGTCACGATAGAAGTACCGCCCAACGTGGGCTCGACAATATACTTCGACCTTGGGCTCAGGTTAATCTAATACGTCGCAATCAACTGGATACCAAACATCCCACCCAGCCGCACCTTCTATAGTCCAACTTTACTTCTTCTAGATGCACACAGCATTCAGCCCAAATGCTTATGTAAAACGTGTAAGAACGTTCAATGCTCTCAACCCGATACGTCTGCACCGCTTTCCAGCAAGCACATGGAAAGCTTACCAGCACGACGAACAACTCATCGGGGTTGCCACACGGTGGATAATCGTGTCAACAATTACATCGCCGGTGAAGTATCTCAAAAGGAAATGGCCGGTTCTTTGATCATCAAACGGTTAGGAGGACTACACGATTCTTATCTGGCCCTCGTCCTCGGCTGGACTGTTCATGAAGACATCCCATCTTTAGCATTACCGTCTCTCTCAAGATATGTATAACTAAACAAAGCCGAAAAAACAAAAAACGCTGGCGCGCGGCTGTCGCTGCTTACATGGTACCGTTCACGGAGCCGCTCCTGGACCGGGCGGCGTCGAACAAGCTCTTGATGTCCACCTGCCACTGTGCGATATCGGGCCGAAGGACGCGGCGGTCGTACGTGACCAGGCCGTTGACCTCGCCCTCAACATCGGACGTCTGCGTCCAGACGCCGCCGCTGCACGCGTACATCTCCACCTGCTCACGGAACTCCCTGAGAAGCACTCGGCCACGGTAGTTGTAGGCCTCGAGGTTCTCGTCGATCTCGTACGTCTGGTTGATGGTATCGATCGCCTGCTGCACGTTCCAGAGACTGCCAAGTCCGTTAGTGTGACCGTTGAAGGAATCTTTACGGGGAGGAAGCTGTGCTCACTGCTCGATGGAGACGTTGTGCCCGATGCCACCAAATTCACCCTGAAACCCGATGCGCGACGCGTCATAAGGCGACGAGGCAAGAGAATAAAACGGCGTGCCACACTGGGGATTGGCGTAGTGATGATTGTCAGAGTAGTCGCCGAATCCGTGATCATACCAGCCACTGTTGGCGTCGATGAGCCTCGTTGGGTCGATTTTGCGGACAATCTCTACGAGGGTCTCCTCTGGGTAGGGCGGGCCCCTGAGCTGGCCCCAGCCTTCGTTGTAGATGGTCCAGGTGACAATGCTGGTGTAGCTTTTGTGCTCTTGGATCATGAGCTGCAGCTGGCGCTCGAACTCGGCCTGCTGCTCGGGGTTTGGCAGACGCGAAGAGTCGGCTGTCAGGCTTGGCATGTCCTGGATGACGAGAAGGCCGAGCGTGTCACAAGCGTGATAGAACAAGTCAGGCTCAACTTTGATCTAGAACAGTGTCAGAGAAAGAAATATTAGATTTCGGAAAGAAAAGAAAAGGGGGGGGGGGGGGGGGGCTGAGAAGCGGCATCTTACGTGCTTGCGAACCATATTCATGCCAAGGTTCTTGAGCACTTTCAGGTCATAGGTCATAGCCTCCACGGTCGGCGGCAAGTAAAGCCCGTCGGGCCAGTATCCCTGGTCGAGGGTTCCGAACATGAAGATGAACTCGCCATTCAGCAGAGGGCGCTTGACTCCATCAACCATGCCGGTAGAGATTGTGCGGAAGCCGGTGTAGCTCGAAACCTTGTCCCGGCCCATCGTCACCGTAATGTTGTACAGATTGGGGTTTGACGGCGACCAAACGTTGGGCGAAGACACGGTGAAGTTGAAGGGGGAGTCGGAGGTTCCGTCGCTCTCCCCTATAGTTTGGCCATTATTGTCAATGACAGCAATGTGCACTTGCGACGGCGGGCTGGAGTAGCTGTGAACAAGCACGTTGACTAGGCAATGTTAGATGTGGGACGGCCGCTGTCGAGCTGCTCTCTCTGGCGTGGATGTGTGACATACCATTTCCTTGATGGTCAGCGGCCACGTCCAACTGGGTGATTCGGTTTTGCGGAGTGCTCTCCAGCCAGACCGTCTGCCAGATGCCGGAGCATGAACGGTAGAAGATGTGTGAAGGGGACCTGGTCTGCTTGCCGATTGGAACGACATAGCCCGGCTCATCCGTGGGGTCAAAGACAAAAACTAGCCTTGAAAGTGAGTTTTTGTCAGTCTGCGGCCCGTTACAGTGAAGGATACAGATGATTCCACTCACAAAGTGTTGTTACCGCCGGGTTTGAGGTACATCGTCGCGTCGATCGTGAAGCGGAAGTATCCTCCGCGGTGGAACCCGGCCTTCTGGCCGTTGATGAAGACGGTCGCTTCGTAGTCCACGGCCTCAAAATTGATGAGCACCGTCTGATTCCCCCAGTCCATGGGCACCTGGAACGTCGTCGCCAGCCAAAAATGGCTCACGCCGAGCTCCTGGAGCCCGGAGAGTCCGCTCTCGATGCACGACGGAATCAGGACCTCCCTGTCCAGCGTGCTGCCGGAAGGCGGGTGGTTGACATCATCACCTCCGCTCGCGGCCCGGTAGGTCCAGATGCCGTTCAGGTTCAGCCACTTCTCTCGGCGCAGCTGCGGTCGTGGGTGCTCCGGCCAAGGGTTTGTCCCGACCTTGGATGTCCAATCCGTGTCGAGCGGCGGAGTCTGGAGTTTGTAGGGCTCCGCGGACCCGGACGTCGGTGCTGAGCCTCCTCCACTGGTCGTCGTCGCGTTGAGAGTGTTTGTGGTGGCAGCCATGGAGAGCGCCGCCAGCGCAGACGAGAGGAGCGCCTGCGTGAGACGCATCTTGAAGAGTGCTAGAGAGCGCCGAGATGATGTTCAGTGCTGGTTCCTCGAGAGAACGGTTCAACTTTCCAAGGTGGCCACGGAAATCGGGGCGGGAGAATCGAAAAAGAAGGCGAGGTGCAGCACGAACGAGAGGGGTCACTGCGCAACGGGGGATGCTCCTGTTATACTCAAGGTTTGTTGAAAAGAAGGTCTAGGGTTATCCTTGGTTGGGACGAGCGTTGACATTGAGCAGACTTGCAGACTCCATTAAATAAACTGACCGGTGCGCGCAAGCTTCACGAACAACATCGGATTACTTCCCTTGCTCTACCCGGACGTCCCGGCATTGACTCAAGCGAGCTGGATGTGGACTGGCTTGGCCAGGGAAACGACGCAAGGTTTTCGAAAGTTCCTCTCCTTCGCAAGGGTTCACTCACGGTGACGTGCCATGCAGAAAGGCATGCAATGTTACATCCCGGTGAACCACTTCTCCACATAGCCAGTAACCGGCAGTCGTGATTCTTTGGTTTCCCATGTCTTGGCCGCTTGGCCTTTGAGTGCAAACGGCGGGGGACTCGCTCAGGTGCCGGGCTGCTAGCATGCGAGTAACTACAACATCGAAATAAGCACCGGGTCGACCAGTTGTTGTACGCAGCACGTGGAGCGGTTTGGCGGGGTGGTACGGAAAATGCTGCATGATGCGGTCATCTGGGGAGGGGGGAAACGAACTGGCCACAAGACCTTCACGTCGGTCGATATTGTCGTTTCTTGCGAACATGAGCCCGTCAGCTCGCTAGTAGGTCTGGCATCCTCGGCCGGCCACTCAAAGCGCGATGCGGAAAGGGAGTTGCATCGGCCCGTTGAGGGTTGCAATGTCTGACCAACAGATCCATCCAACCTCCCCCAACCCAAAGGGCTCCTCTCTGATGAGGCGTCGCCGCCATGGGTGGGTGGGGTTTTCTCCTAGTGAATTATGCCCGTGCTATTCATGGGACGGAGGAGTGATCGACAGGCCCATTCGATTTAGGGCAACGCCAAAAGTCATCCGGTTTATGTCATGGCGAACTGCCACAGCAAGGCATGTCGCAGGCAGCCGACGGGCCTCATATTGCCTTTCCCACCTCGTATCGAACAATCGTGGAACCTCTCTGCATTCGAAATGTATCACGCCATGGAAACCCGCATCTCTCTGCCTCCTCCACTCTTGGGTGCGGGATGCGGCAGGTTTGTTGGCCATATCCGACTGGCTCCTCTGTCCTTTCTTGCCGCGGGCCGGAGGGGGGCTGAACCTTGTCTTTAATTCCCGGACTGTGCATGCGGGGATGAGCTGCGAGAGATCGACGGGCAGTGGTTTTTGGGTTCCCTCTACCGACTTGGCTAGACTAATTACCTAGTTCTTTTTTCCAACCGTTCGTCCAGGTGACCTTTTTGTTTTCCAAGCGATCCAATGGTCTCTTTGACGTTGAACCGATCATCACGGCCTGGCCTTCTTGTGTTTTTCACGTGGTGCATGTCTCGTGGCATGTTGTAGGCCTCTTTTGGCGATTCATTTGGCCTCCCGACGGATTGACTCGGACAGGTAGATGTGCATAATGGTCACAAACTCTCGTAGATGAACCGTTGGAGCCATACCCTTGTACGACGCAAATTCATCTCTTTCGCCGTAACCTCATATCCCCGCTCGTATTGATGTGATAGCCCAAACTGGTAAATATGTCATTTTTCACTGTCGACGTGGCTGAACGGACGAATTGTGAGGAGGCTTCTACGAAGTTGTGTGAAGTCAAGAGAGGGCCTGACGAGGACACAATGGACATGTATGTATGTGCAGGCTAATAGACCGTATAAATAAATGATGGCATCAGGGCTCCCTCGATCTCACCTAATTCATCTCTAAAGTTGGGAAAACGGAAACACAAGCTTGCGACTAGTTGTATTGCAGTCTTGTTGTGTTGAGCGATATCTGTCGCAGGAATTGCAATATTGCACACGTCGCAAGCCTAAAATGTCGTCACTTTGTGAAAGGAGTCCGGGTATGGGAAAAGTGAACATGTTATATTGCTCGAGCACCGAAGGTGGTGTGCTCCGAGGAATGCGGGACAACCCCACGAGAGACTCCGGACGGCGAAGAGTCGCGTTTCTTTATTTAACCTTTCGTCCCACCCAGTCGTCTAATATTCCGCTCCCAAAACGTAGGGATGAGGTGCATAAGCTTGCAGAAACCCAAAAGTTTCAAGGTGCCAAGACCGGGAGCAAACCACGAAACACCAAACATGATTCATGTTGACGAACAGGTTGGATGCTCTGGAAGAACTCCCATGGCTTGCATTAAAGACATAGCCTTTTAACCTTTGTCCGGCCAATATGGCTTAAAGGGCTTGAATCATAAGGGCAGTCTCAAACGGAAAACGAACCGTATAATCAACGCACACCACCCTTGGTCAAGAAACACAGAGGTCAAGAGCTTATAGGCCGAAAGCCTATAGCATCAAAGCCGACACAAGAGAGGCGTCCAATCAATAACTTATACAATCGTGTTGCTCTACAAAGCTTATTAGCCTTGTTCCGGCCTCCTACTTGGGGCCATTTACTGGGAACAGTCGGTCTTTCATGACGGTCACTTTAGTAATCGGCTATGGGATCCTTAGCAATGATGACGAAACATTCTTCTCAAGGGGCACGTGGAGGTATGTGGGTAAAGCTGGAGTATGATCCTGAAGCTAAGTCGGTGATTGAAGTCATGAAATAGCTGTGTTTGCTCTCCAAGAAATACTTTGATTCTGACACTCCTACATGCTTTTCAACATCACATATTCAAGGAGTGATGACGAGCATTGTGCCATAATCCAAACGTATCTAAGCTACCTCTCTCCGTTTCACGTGACAGTAAGTAAACTAACTAATTAATTGTTGTTGTTGTTGTTGCTGTTGTTGTGGTTGTTGTTGTTATATTTAACGCCTAGTATGTTCCTAAAAAGAACAAAGGGCGCCTAGGGTAACTATCTTAGGAGTACTTTTAATATAACGCGTTACTGCCTAACCTTCTACTGTCTAGCTGGCTTGCTGTATCAATATCCTTTGTTAACTATACCTAGGAGTTTCAACCTAAATACTATTATTACTGTTAAGTGCCTAAGGGCTTTTTAGTAAACTAGTGCTATATAGTACCTCCTCTTATTTATAAAATAATTAGAAGTAGGTGTTCTATATGTCTAGTTATATAGTGCTATTTATATTTCTATGTTATTAAAGGGAGCTAATACCCCCTGTCTATGTTGTCCTTATGTCCCTTTATAAGGATATAGAGTAGTAAGGGTATAGAGGTATAAAAGGGGGGGAGAAAGGAGAGAGGGTAATATAATAAGAGTAGAGGTATAAGTCTTTATAGTGTAAGTAGGTATTTAATAGTACTAGACACTATTAGGTATCTAGACTAATCTATAGTCTAGAGGGTATTTTTAAAGCATACTAAAGTAAGAAATATCTATAATAAAGCTATACCTCTTTATTATAGCCTAGTATATAACTTATAAGTTATACTATGTCAGAGGCCTGACTGGGGCCTGGCAGGGGATCACCGGTGGAGCCCTATTAGTCATCCAGATGAGGGATAAAACCCCTATCCGGGCCCACGATAGTTACAGTTGGCCAGATTCGAATGTGAAAACAACAACAACCTACCTTTTGACTAGCTAAGTGACCCCTATCGCCGACTTCATCACTCGGATCCAGACGCCTCTAACATACTAGTGTTAGTAAGCTTTTACTATACATAAGGTCCTATATTAAGGGGTTTTTACCTTTAGCCTAAGTAGTAAGCTATACTAGTATAGGCTATCTTATACTATATACTTAAAAGGGTATAAAAGAGAGGCCCTCTTTTACTACTATAGGTTCTGAGGTAATAAGATAGGTATGTATTCCCCTACTAAGGGTAAATTTAGGTAAAGAAGTATATATTACTATGTACTTGACATACCAATTTGCGAAATGTGGCACGTAGAAGACTTACATTAGATCAGACATGTGCATTTCCGGTATACTAGAGCTAAAGCAAATGATATAGGTTCGTCATGGGGGGAACAAAAGTAAGATAATAAGCGAGGAACTCAACCTCCCCGCCGGGTCTTGAACTACGTTTCTTATAACTTAGGATGCAGAATTTACAGTTTAACTCCATAGACACAACTTAGGCAGGTGATTTGCGCTCATAAAGAACCAATTATACGATGCATGCCATCAAATCCACAACCCTATCGATGATAATGTTCTTGGATTCGATGCGATTAACTGATCATTTCCATCTAGATATAAACCCCAGTCTGGCATCCGAACCAAGTATGAATTTGAACCTCTCCCGGAATCACACGCTTGATTCAATTTTCGACCTAGGATTTACCGATCGGTGAATGCCGCTATGATAGTCTATCGTAGATGTAACCAAGCTCTCTGCCCTGCTATTTTGAGTTGGTTTCCTGATTTCTGGCTTGAGAAACACAAAAACAGGTAGAGCAACACGCAAAACGCAGGATAATTAAAGTTCTATGCCATTCGATTAACAATAGTTTAGGTTGATTTCCTTTTCTTCCATGTGCAATAAGTATCGGCATATTTCATGATTCAAGTAGTATCGGCAAAACGACGCCGTTAATTGCGGGCAGCAATTGACGCCTTATATCGTATTCACCTCTCGCTACGACAAGTAGTGAGACAATATGACAGGACTCCTACTTGTATCACATATCCAGACACGACATGGTAACTGATATACTCTTTGGAGGATTTGCTTGCTGAGCAACACGTTCCACAAGTGAGTTGACATCCGAAAGGCCAACTGAAACTTGACGTGATAATCCATGACGCGGGCGACAATCTGTACGACGAGCAGCTTTCTGTTATCTAACTAGGCCCGAAAATTACGGTCTAGTGAGCAGGATAAGCGCCTTGCAGGTACGAAGATGATACGCTATCTACCCAGCAACGCTTATCGAGTATCAGGGGTGCCTAAGTTGTGACCTACCCCGCGGTTCCAATGGAACACGCTCGCAGTTGCGTGTTGTCTCTGGTTCCAGTCCGGAACTGCCATTCTTCAAGGCATAGTAACCTCTTTCTGTAGCACCAGCCAATTGAGAGATCGGCGTTCCAGGTCGCAATGAAGCAGCTCGGTCAGACGTACGACAGGAGAAACAACCATGTCGACTACCACAATGAGACCATTCGGCCGGTGGTGTACGATGATCTCGACCCGTTCGGCCACGAAGAGGATCACCAGGTGACTTGCTTCCACTGAGCTGCAGCCTCGTGCAAAACAGCCGTGCTGACCTCGTGATGCAGATCAAATACAAAACGATGTCGTGGAAGCTCGTCGCAGTGCTCATGATAGCGGAAATCGTGAGCAACGGCATGCTGTCTCTGCCTTCGTCCTTGGCTGTCGTTGGGATCGTCCCCGGCGTGATCCTCATCATCTTCCTCGGCATATTCGCGACGTACACCTCCTGGCTGCTGATCCAGTTCAAGTTGAGACACCCGGAAGTCCACTCGATGGGGGAAGCCGGGCAGATCCTCTTCGGCCGGGCCGGGAGAGAGCTTCTCGCCTTCGGGACGGTGGTCTTCGCCGTCTTCGCGACTGGCGGCCAGCTCCTGGCGGGCCAGATAGCGTTGGCGACGCTCAGCGACAACAAGCTCTGCTTGATGCTTTACACCGGCATCTTCGCGGTTCCGACGCTTCTCTTCAGCTTCCCGCGCACGATGGACCAGCTCTCGTGGCTCTGCGTCCCGTCCGTCGCCTCGATCCTCGTCGCGGGCATCGTGGGCATGGTCGGCGCGGGCCTGCACCCGGCCGCGGACCGGCAGGTCAGCGTCGCCGTCCGGTCCGACTTTTACACGGCCTTCATTGCCATCACGAACCCCGTCTTCGCGTACGCGGGCCATTTCATGTTCTTCATCCTCATGTCGGAGATGCGGCGCCCGCAGGACGCCATGAAGGCGGCCTACACCCTGCAGGGCTTCGCGACCACCTTTTACGTCGTGTTCGCCGTGGTGTGCTACGTCTATCTCGGGAACGAGGTCGCTTCGCCGGCGTTCAGCAGCCTGGAGCCCAAGTGGGCCAAGGCGGCGTACGGGATCGCGATACCCAACTTCCTCCTCGCCGGATCGCTGTACGCACACACGGCGGCAAAGCTGCTCTTTGTGCGCATATTCCGCAAGAGCCGCCACCTGCACAGCCATACCGCGGTGGGATGGGGAACGTGGGCGGTCCTGGTCGTACTGATGAACGCCGTGGCGTTCGTTCTCGCCGTGGGCGTGCTGATTTTCAACTATCTCATCGGGATCGCGGCCAGTCTATTCGCCGCGTGGTATACGTACGGTATCGCAGGCGCGTTCTGGCTGCACGACAACTACCATGACTACGACGGGTGGAAGCAGTGGGCGCGCAAATGGTTTCAGGCCCTGACGGCGGCTCTGACCTTTGCCGCCGGGGGCTTCATCTGTGTAGCCGGGACGTACGTCACAGTGAAGGGCATCGCAGAGGCGTATGAGTCTGGGGCTGTAGGAGAGCCTTTCAGTTGTTAGACCGAGAGGGATGATGCAAGCTCGTTTGGTGAGAGAGCGGGGGAGTGCCCACGTTCAAAGCCTACCTAATCGAAAATACACAGGTTTTACCCGCCCTGTGTTGGTCAATCTGAGAACAAAGCCTTGGTGTTCTTAGGTATAGCATGGGACATTAATGAACAGGGGTGAACATAGACAACTGGATCCCCAGGCCAACCCAACGAATGAATATAGCCGAGGGGAGAGAGGTTTACTGTTGAAAACCATTGTTAATCATGACAGCTTCTTAAGGATCTTCCGGTGACGTCAGTCTCGGCGCACTGGGAACCGCATTTGATCCGGTCTCCGCTCCCTCCAGAACTCCGGGTGGTGTGTCTGTCGGTGTGATGGTGAACCGTTTGATTAACAGCTCAGGCGTCCACCGAATCAACCAACACGAGCACGCGAGCGACCACATGGGGAAACCGAGATCTGGCTAGCCAGGGACCAGAACACTTGTCTCGCATAGCTCCAATCCCCTGCATTTCGACTGGCTCCTTTTCTCTGGAATCTCGATGGAGCCTGGCTGTCACTCGGCTCCCACACCCCTTTCTGCTGTGCCCTTACAACGCCACCCCAGCGTCGCATTTCACACATGGCGGCCCTTGGAAAGATTGGGCCCTATCGATGATGACGAGTGAAGTCATCGCCGCCATGCTGGACAAAGTGGGCACCCAATAGCCGCCGCGCGCCGGCTCGGTTCCTGGACGAATCCAGCAACGACCAGCGGCTGCCAAGACCCTTCCAGGTTTTAGCTCCGAACCCTTTCCCGTCAAGCCAGTGCCGGACCCCGTCGCTACTCCTTCGCTTCGGGAGCCATGGGGGCCTTGAAATGACTGGAAAAGAAACACATGATAGTGTGGCGTCCTTGTTGAGACTTCTAGTTCGTCCATATCCACGCATCTCACTCGACCCCTCCTCCTAGCTAGTCCGCTGGCAGCTGTCTAGCCCGTACCTATTGGTCTTGATGTTCCCCATCATTCAACTGGGCGTCCTTTCTTTGGTGTCCATCGTCGGTTGCATTCGAGTGTAGGATGAATTCCACCCCCCGGGGTCTTCGAGTTGCTTGGATTCGCTTCAATGCTAGGCAAAATGTCGCCTCGGCCAGGGTTCTAATTTTCCAGATGAAGATGGGGGCAACGTGTCTTACTTCATCTTCCTCCAGTTTCTCTATGCTTGGCTTACTTCCAGTCCATCTCTTCCTGCTACTTCCCAGACAGCGTTCATAATAAGCCTAGAATCCATTCTTCTGCGATCCAGCAACGGCCCTGATCCGCTTCTTTCTGCCACTTTTACCAATCCGATCCCTATCCTCGCCATCGTCCTCCCCGGGAGAAGTGATCTCACGGCTCTGGCACCCCGCTGCTTTGTGATTGCAGATGTGACAACCCCTACCGCCCATCTGCATGTGGCGACATCATAGTGTGCCACAAGTCGTCCAATCGTCGTCTGCACGTCAGAGGCTCCCCATCGCAGGCTATCTCGTATCTTTGGCCGCTGTAGCCGCGCTTTCACGATGTCCTTTGTTAATCTCTCGCGCCCCCCTCTCGACCATCGCTCACACAGCGATTCGCATGCTAGGCCAAGATTTTATACGCAAAACACATCCGACCGTCTAAGGGAGGGGTCCGGTCTCCGATCACAACCGTTCTCAATGACGAGCAACATAAAAAAAGGCAGGAAATCGGTGTTCAAAGAGCTTGGGCTTGACGACAACTTTAGCGATGATTGCGCCTCCTCCGCCACCCAACATTTTCAACATTCTCGCGAGCGGAAGGAAACCATGTCAATGGAAAGGGAGTTTGGACAAGTATCAGGGTTGGCGCTCAAGCACGGCGACGCCTTGAATGATGCCGACGATGACGGCGACGGCGATGACGACGACAACGATGGAGAGAGCAGACATTCCGGAACCGAACAGCGCGAGGACCCCGGCGAGTCCGAATCTCGTCGTGGGAACTCGAGTCAGTTTGCGAAGCACCCGTGGTACACCAAGTTGTCGCAGGGTTATCGGCGGCCACGGATCAAGGCGGCTTCAAGTGCGCCACCTCCCACCGTCTCGAGCCTACAGCGGCTCGGCATGATCGCATTGCTCATCGCTGTCATCCTCCCGGCCTTTAGTTATAACAACGGTCGTCAGAAAATTGGGACTGGGGCGGACGCGGGCGTCATACGCCCGAGAGATACAACACCGACAAACGTCTGCATGAGATGGGCTCAGCAAGGTTCGTGTTGTGCTTTTGGCCGGATTATTAACCCGACTAACACCGGACAGCGGCTCTCTTGAACGGAACTCTGTACATGTACGGTGGTCAGTCTAAAACCGGGGCATCACAGACCATCAACACGTGGAGTAAGCGTGCCGGAACCCCTGGAGAAGAGGTGAAGCGAGACAATCTGACGCGTTATACGCAGACAACGACTTTCTTACCCTCGACCTGACGAAATCGTGGGATACGAAGTCCCCTTCCCTAAGAGGATTAACGATACCCAACGGACCCCCTGCAGTGGCCAACGGTTTCTTGTGGCGAGATTACGATAACCTCTACCTCTATGGAGGACAGTTTGCCGATAACGATGGCGAGGAAGGCGTCTACGCCACGGTGGCTCCGATGTCAATCTGGCGATACTCCATCAAGGACCAATCCTGGCTCGAATTCAGAGACCCTCGCACCTCGGCCGGTAACTACTCGACCGCGGCCAACACGCCTGTCCAGCGCTCTGCAGAAGGCGCGGGCTTGTCAGTGCCTGAGCTTGGCCTGAGTTGGTATTTCGGCGGCCACCTCGACTGGCTCACAACCGAGGGCTGGTCGGTCCAAACCCCCAGGGTATATCTGAAGAGTCTTCTGGAGTTCACCCACCCCGGCTTCATGAACACCGGGGTCGACTCGCTGCGCGGTGCCGGGGCCGCCGACGGCGGCGTCTTCCGGAACATCACGGAGGGCGGGCTGCAGGAGACCGACGCCTTCCCCGAAAGGGCGGACGGCGTGCTGGTTTTCGTCCCCGGCTGGGGCGTCAGAGGCGTCCTGATTGGCATGGCCGGAGGATCGGACAAGACATTCGTAGACGATCTTGGGACCCTCGACGTCTACGACATTGCCACGTCGGAGTGGTACCACCAACGGACCACCGGCGACAGGCCAACTGTGCGCGTTAACCCATGCGCCGCAGTCGCTAGCGCCCCGGACGCTTCAAGCTTCCAGATCTATTTCTTTGGAGGCCAGAACCTCCAACCTTATGTGAGTGTTGTGTCATTTGAATAGGGCCTTCGTCGACGCTGCTGATACTTGGCGCAGAGAAACCAAACCCAGTATAACGACATGTATATCCTTTCCATCCCCGCGTTTACCTGGATCAAGGTGGACGCAGGCGAGGGAGTTCCCACCCCCCGAGCCGGGCACACGTGTACCATGCGCGACGGCCAGATCATTGTCGCGGGCGGGTACCTCGGCGAAGACTCTCAATGCGAATCCCCGGGTGTCTACGTATTTGACGCGAGCAACCTCGAGTGGAGAAGCGGGTTTGAGGCTGGAGGCCATCCAGCGGATCTTGAACCCGGAAACTCCGTTGCGGCCGGATCGTACGGTTACAAGGTCCCCGGCAAGGTCCAGAGCGTCATCGGCGGCAACTCCGAGGGCGGGGCCACCGCGACGACCCCGGCCGCCGGCCCTGCCACCGGCGGTCCGTTCGCAACAGGCAAGCCTCCGGTTTTCACAATCACGCAGGGCGGCTCGACCGCCACAATCACCTCTTTTGGTCCGACCAGCACTTCTGCCCCTGGCGAGAGTTCAGGAGACAGCAGAGGCACCAACCCCGGCCTCATCGCGGCGGGCGTCATCGCCGGCATCCTCGGAGCCCTTGCGCTATATCTAGGTTTCTGCGCATGGCTGTACCGGCGTCAGGTCGCCGCCTACAAGCAGCACCTGTCCCAGGTCAACCGCTACTCGGGCGCCAGCTCCATGCACTTCGGGGCCGCCGGCTTCTTCCCCAGCCGGGGCGAGAAGAGCAGTCGCAGGCACAACCGCGACAACAGTGTTGTCAGCGAGGAGTCGTTCTCGTGGGTCGGCACCGGCGTGGAGCCCAAGTGGATGACGGACGATCCCACGCCGGGTTCCGGCTCAGGCGGTAGCGGGAGCGGGCTGAATAGGAAGAGCGAGGATGCGAGGACGTTCAAGAGCGGCCCGAGCGGGACCGGGAACGACCCGCGGACCAGCTCGAGCAGGCACGCCAACACCGACAACGACAGCATCTCGAGCACGGAGCAGCTGCTCGACGGACAGGAGCCGAGTTTCTTCTCGGTCGTCATGGGCCCCAGACGTGCTCTGAGGGTTGTCAACAGCACCGAATAGATGGCAATATGCCTACGAGAGTCCGGGGTGGGAGGGAATCTGGGAGACGGAACATGAGTGCACGAGAACACGACTTCCTATATATACACGCTTGATGGGAGTACCCGCAATCGCTAGATACCCTTCTTATCATGTACACGGGTTGGAATTTGAGCGAATTTCTTTCTTCTTTTCGGACAAGTACATTCTGACCGCCATATGCCTGCCTCCCTTGAGCTGTCTTGCACTATTGGGTGATAATCTCTTCGTCTTCCTCATTTGGCTAATTGTATCTTGCGCGCGGAACGTTACTATTATACACGGCATGCAAATGCGGCGCGACAGTAACGTGACGTGGACGCCACAAACGATTTGCCAAAAGTCAATGGAAGGAAAGAGGGACACACATGGAATCGAGACGAAACCAAGGACGGTTCCGCGAGGTACCCGTGAACAGTGACGGGTGAGACACGAAGGTCCGAGGATATCACTAAGGATGGCATTATTGTCGAGTGCTTGCCGATCAACGTGCCCATTTAGGTATGGCAGAAGGACGGGCCGGTGACGCTAGCTTGTGATAATTGAATAATAACCCCAAATCGAGGAATACTTACCTGCTGACCGAATCACAGAGTTCCGCTCACATATCCCCATGATGTCAACATGAAGACAGCGCAAATTGGACTCGGTTCCAACCCATTCTACGTGGTATCTGGTCATTCAACGCTTGTTTATTCGCCGTGTGTCGGGATGTATCGGACGATCAAGGTTTGCGCCGAATTCCAGACCAACCCTTACAAAGGTCCTCCCAGCGACGATTCTGCGGGGCCCGGGGGGGGGAGAGAGAGACGTTTGCGCAGATCGATTACTACACAGAGACGTGTTAATCTCCTGTCCTAAACTCTGATTTGAGTGCTAATGCTATTTTTGGCGAATAATCCAGCGTGGCCAAGAAAACGTTCTCAAAGTCTCGAATGTCAGACCGCCCAAGTCCGTCCACATGCCTTTTGGCTAAGCTGGGCTGATGACAGAGAAGGAGAGTGGAAGAGAAAGAGAGAGAGAGGCAATTCTTGGCAAAGTTGACATGCTTTCTCGGCTCTTGACTCGTAGGCCCCCATCTGAAAAGCGACAAGTCTGTTTACACTGCCATCCTCGAGGCCACCCGTATCCCTTTGAGAGTGCTGCAATATCAAGAAGCACGCCATTGACCATCCCCGGGATCCTGAGTCAGCCTCGGTAGTACTGCGCTGTCCACAGATGCCAGAGAAAGTAGCACCGGTAATACCGATGGGCCGTAGGGATGAACATCTTAAAGAAGATGCAGCAGGGCACCCCCTGGTGGGTTCGATGGGCCGCAGCCCCCTGTCTCCAAGCACGGAGCTGCTCTTGATGTCACATTCGGCGAGCTTGGCGGCTGTCTATTGGCACGACCGTTCAAGTCCCCCGACTGGGCCCGGTCGAGCACATACCGGTAGTTTACTTGTGGCTAGAATCGCGGGCCGGCATCCCCACAGTCCAGCGGGCATGCCGCTGTACTCTTGCGAAGATCGACATTGCCGGAAGGCTCATTTCAGATGTCTCGCAACATTGCGCCATACAGCTGCTGTGGCACGTATTGCGGACGAACTTGTTGAGATGACGATGGGTATAAACACGCGCGGGGAACCTCCCTCCCGTGGTCGAGATCTGTAGTCCAACAGCCCAGTTCGACATCACCAGCCTGTCTTTCGTTTATACTCAGGTCGCTCGTTTATACTCCGGTCTCTCGTTTATACTCCGGTCTCTCATTTATACCCGAGTCCCTCCTTGTGGTCGTTAGCCCGCCATGAAGTTCTCTCTCGGCTCCCTTGTGCTCTCCGCAGTATCAAGCTTGGCCGTCGCCGTGCCGATCAACGATATACTGGTGTACGACGCCGTTATCGTCGGAGGTGGCCCCTCTGGTCTCAGTGCCGCCAGTGCCCTCGGCCGCGTACGCCGCAACACCCTGCTCATCGACTCTGGCGAGTACCGCAATGCGCCTACGAGACACGTCCACGACGTGATCGGTTTCGATGGTATGTTGGATCGCAGCCCGACGGCTTAGGTTCTCTGCGAGAAAAGGGTGTTCTAACACTTCCTCAGGCGTCACCCCGGCATGGTACCGATTCTCGGCCCGCCAGCAGATCTCTTACTATGACACCGTCACCATGACCAACGGCACCGTCGTCCAGATCTCGGGTAGCGACGCAGAGAACTTTGTCGTATCGGCCATCTACGCCAATGGCTCGACCGTGGACGTCCGTACTCGCAAGGTCGTCCTCGCCACCGGCCTGAAGGACGATCTCCCCGACACCCCTGGCCTCTGGGAGAACTGGGGCAAGGGCATCTTCTGGGTATGTTCTCGCGGGTCGATGGTCTTACTCCTTTCGCTTTACTAAACAACCGCAGTGCCCCTGGTGCGACGGCCACGAGCACGCCGACCAGCCTCTCGGCCTCCTGTCCGCCACCTTCAACGACCTCCCGTCCCTCGTCCGCGAGATCTTGACGCTCAACACGGACATCATCGCCTTCGCCAACGGCACCGACACGCCCGAGGCCCGCAACAGCACGGAGGCCAAGAACCCCAAGTTCCAGGAGTACCTCGACCTGCACAACGTCAAGATCGAGAACCGCACCATCGCCAACATCACCCGCCTCCGGGACGGCGGCGAGCCCGCTCACGACCCCTCGCTGCCGACGGCGCCCGAGAACGACCTCTTCTCGGTCAACTTCGTCGAGGGCGGCGAGCCCGTCCAGCGCGCCGCCTTCTTCGTCAGCTACCCCGACGAGCAGCGCAGCACCGTCGGCGCCGACGCCGGCGTCCAGCTCCTGGGCGGCCGCCTGTCGGCCGACGTATCCAAGGGCCTCTTGACCAACGTGCCGGGCATCTACGCCATCGGCGACGCCAACTCGGACAACAGCACCAACGTGCCGCATGCGCTGTACACCGGCAAGCGCGCCGCCGTCTTCCTGCATGGTAAGTCCACGGTGTCTTTGCCACCATCTCTAATAATCCGCCTTGGATAAACATTGGCTGACTTTTTTTCCCCTTTCTTAGTGAGACTTGCAAAGGAAGACCAGGCCAAGGAGACTGGCGTGGACGTCGGGTCTCTGAAGAGAGGGGCGGAGTTGAGCGAGCGCTCCATCTGGGAGGTCGCCAACGGCCAGCCCGGCGACATTCTTTACGCTGGAGAGTACGACCAGTAGTTCCTAATGATGTTGGGTTTCTGGGATACATAAAAGTTTGCTTAGTTTAGCGCCTCACATTGGAGATGGTCAATGTGAAAAAGTGTTTCCCTTTTTCTTTCAAAAAGAAAGTTTCGTTTTTTTGTTTTTCTTTTGTTACTCATCCCCCCCCCCCCCCCCCCCCCCCCCCCCCCCCCTTTCTTTTTTAGAAGTCCGTGCCCGTACATCATAAATTGTGTTATACCTACAGGAAGAATTATGCCCTATTCTGTCCAAGCGTCTTAGCTTAGGACAGTGTAGGCGAGTCGTGTCCGAGAACTACGGGGGTATTCGGTATGGCCCAGCTACTTAGGTTGCGTTAACCGACCAAAGTCCTTAACACGACAGGCGCGCATATAAGATATCATCTGGATCCGGTAGAAGAAGTCTCCACTATAAGTGCGAGGCTGATTTTATGGTGTGACGTACCCACGTGGTCTGATGTAGTTGAGGTAAAGTATGAGATCGCATTAGATATGCTACCGCAAGATACACCGAGCTAGACAATTCTCCTAGGTAGGGGTGATACCGGGGTGAGTCTTATAACAAGTGTGACGCCGGAGACAGGGAAAGTCATGACGAGCTGATTAACGCCTCCCGCAGCTGTCATTACTCTGTTCGGTGTTCTTATTATGCGTGTGTGCACTCAACTTTATTCTTTACGAGTGAGAAGACTATTCACGTTTATCGGATGTGCACAATGGTGTTGGGCCGGTCCCCTTAAAGACTCCCTTTATAAAATGCCCGTCCAGTCTGGTTGCCCTTGTGTAGTGAGCTATTCGGAGATACCACCTTAGTAACCAACCCTGAACTCAGGCTTTAGAATACCGTATGGCGAGCCGAATGGGGGCGTGAGGCCAGCCGTCGCTTAATCGAATATGGCATGACGAGACTTCGGAGATCGAGTAACCCGGTCAATCGGATCCCTCAACGGGAGCGGGGCAGTGGCACGAGGCTAGTGCTCAACTGTACAGGTCCATTGTGTCTTCAAACGTACGTAGCTATCCTCTTCGCTCAGGCCGCCTCGTCCTCAATCTCCAAGTTGCCGACTTTGAATTTCTTGCCCTTCATGTCTGCGTAGTCGTTGTGGTCGTGGTAGTTCCTCACGCGCTCCCTCACGTACTGCAGCCCCCGCACCGGCTCTGCGTCCTCGGCGTCTTCGCGCACGAGCCCGAGCCTCTTCAGCAGCGGAGACGGCGCCGGCTTGATGTCGACGTCGTCGCCGGGCCGCACGAAGTAGAACAGGCCCTGGCGGAACAGGTGGGCCTGGTCCTCGGGCGGCCGCACGACGCGGTGCGTGGTGGACTTGAGGTAGCCGGCGGACCAGAAGTCGAGCGTGTCGCCGACGTTGCAGACGATGCCGTCGTCGACGGGCGGCACGTAGCGCCAGTCGCCCGCCGCCGTCTTGATCTGCAGGCCGGCGACGTCCTGGCTCCAGAGCAGCGTCAGGGAGCCGAAGTCGGTGTGGGCCCGCGACCAGGTGTTTGCGACCTTGAGGTCGTCGGCCAGCGGCCGCGGGTGGTAGCCCATGTAGCGGAGGTGGTCCTCGCTGGGGGACTCGTAGGCGTGACGGGAGGAGAAGTAGTCCTCGGGGAGCTCGAGGATGATTGAGAACAGGGTGAAGACTTTGCTCGCCAGCTCGAGTGAGCGCTGATGGAGACCGCGTGAATATCAGAGGAGGGCAATTCAATGCGGTCGGAAACTTACTCTCGAGAAGTCCTCAATTTCCTTGCGGAAAGGCTCAAAGAACGGGTGAAAAGGCTCGTTCTGGTAATGCGCGATGAACTTGGCAATGTTCACGGACTCCACGTTGTTGAGCACGTCGGTGCCCTGCATCTTCTTTTCATGCGCCTTGGTGTGTTGTCAGCATGAGACTAACAACATAGTAAGATGCGACATGGCTGCAGTTAATCCTACCGGTCTGTACCCAAAGTAATTGCCTTTGGCAAAGTCACAAGTGTTACCTGGCCTTGCCTTGTCCTCCGTCTTGAGGCCGAAGAACCCTTGCCCGATGTCATACTGTCGCTGCACTTCCTCCGGCGTGAAGCCGGTGTTTATGAGACTGAAGAAGCCCGTTTCGTGGACCTGGGATTCTCATCAGCTCCGAGGCATTTCCGATGTAAACAAGGAAAGAAAAAAAGAGGGGGAAATGGGAAGTTGGTTTACAGCTTGGCGGAGGTCTTCGGCCAACTGCTTCTTCCCGCCCGGCTGGTCGAATTTGCCAATGTCAATCACGGCAATATCTGCCCACGGAAGCTCGTATTTGGTCTTTGCCGGTCGTTTCCATTTTGGCAACGGGGCTGTTTCTTGAGAAATGGCCGACGGCATGATATGTTTGGCGCCTTGTGATAGTTTGGGGGTACACGGAAGTGATGCTCAGTCGGCCCTTGGAATGACATCGACAAAGTCCGAGTTGCCTCTCATAAATACTCCCTCCGTCTGATTTCACTACCTTGTCCCCCATCATCTCCCCCGCGCCGGGTACTATTCTGCCATACGGAGATCGATGGCCGGATTTCGAGCACGCCATCTACCGACAGGATGAGGAACATGACCCTATGGCCGTGGTTGGCCGGCGCCTCCAACGTCCCACTTTGCAATTTCCTCCGCTGACGCTCATCGCATATCGGAAACAGCATGTTTCATTTATCTCCGCTGGGGGTTTGCGAATCCTGCGATCTCGGATCGAGTTCCACACGACGCAGAGCTCCCATCGTCGTTGCTGGTAACGACGAGGTGCCAGACTCTTTGGGCAGTACTTGCAGTACACATCGATTCCGTAGCAAATTATTAATCGAGGCAGACTATAATTAAAATGAGGTCTTCCATCAATCATGTTGACATCTCAATAATCGCAGTGTCGCTGTTATCGAGATCGTGACGACCAGTCAGTCGTACATGAGCAACTTTGGTATCGACCCACATCATCTTCCCACTCGGAATCCTCGATTCCCAATGAAATAACGCATCTGTAGTGTAGGGGTTATCATCCCAGCCTTCCATTTCCACGTAAATGATAGCTGGGGACTCGAGTTCGAGTCTCGACAGATGCCTATGCGAGCGTTTATTTCACTTTTTACTTGTCTTTATTATGTCTTCTTCTTTTCCGTCCGTTCATACCTCTTTTTCTTTCTTTTTTGGAAAACATATTTCAATATGTTTACTAGTTGGGATATATCCAAAAACGCCAGCTATCTCCCGTTTGAAAGGCACCAAAACAGAGATATACCCAAAGATATTAACGGTAATATTTTGGCACGCCAAGGACAATCCAATGCCGTCAGTTCACATCCATCGTTCGACTTGCATTGGCATTGCTGTGCACATGGCCCCGCAATAAGGCGTGCTTCTTGCAGCGCCATCTCGGCCTTGAACCTGCGTAATCGGCATTTAGAGATCTTTGGGGCTGAGATGCACGGCAATACAATCATGGGGCTCACTCATCTTGGAGATTTCCTCCTTCAACAACTACTTCATCTCAGTTGATATTCTCATTCCCGGTGCAGCCCTGAGCACAAGTGCATTAACATCTCAGAGCATTGAGCCTACAACTTATCATCCTTGATATCACTTAAGAAGTCCGTCATGGGCCTTCAGACAGCGCCGCCGCGCGGGCCGTCCCTGCCGGACGAAGAAAAGCCGCTGCTGAAGATGGCCCATCGCAAGGTCGATAAACGGTTGCTTTTGTGGTACTCCTTTGTATACCTTATTATGCGCATCCATGTTAGCAACATCACCAATGCGGCCATCATCAACCTTGAACAAGGCACCGGCATCCGGAAACAGCTCGGGAATCTGTCTAGCTCGCAATGGGCCTGGGCGTTAAGCATCTTTTATTACCCTTACATGTTCTTTGAGCCGCTCGCCACGCTTGCCCTGAAGAGATTCTCTCCCTCCGTTTGGATGAGTAGGATTATGATCACCTGGGTATGTGGAACTACTGGCCATATATGGCGTTGCTACTGACCAGTCGTCAAGGGAATCATCTCCATGTGCCAAGGCGCAACCCAGAGTTATGCTGGCATTCTTGCCTGCCGGTTCTTCCTCGGGCTCGCTGAAGCAGGCTTCTACCCGGGTGTTCTGTACCATCTCAGCTTCTGGTACCCAACCCATCAGCTGCCCCTAAGAATCGTAAGCATATTGCAGAATAGACACGAACGATGCCGTTGCTGAGAGGTACAGGGCTTCTTCTACGCTTGTGGAATGTTTTCTGGCACGATCAGCGGCCTGCTCGGTGGGTGTAACATAAACCATTGAAATAACGTTCGCTAATCCATAGCAGCATATGCTATTTCATTTATGAATGGCGTCGGGGGCCTCGCTGGCTGGAGATGGGTTAGTCACTCTTTCAGTTTGCTTGCAGGCCCGGCTGACTTGTTTACAAAGCTGTTCATTCTGGAAGGCATTCCTGCAATCTTGTGCGGAATATACACATTCTTCTTCCTGCCAAACTGTTAGTCTCGACGCTGTCACGGCGGTCATGATTATGATTCATTTGAAGCTGATGACACACTAGACCCTGGGACTGTCAAATTTCTCACAGAACCCGAAAGAGAGATCATCATAGCTGATCTCCCAGAGCAAGCACCGACAATGAATGCCAAGACTGTCAACTTTCAGCAAGTTAAGGAGCTTTTCCGCAACCCCACGTTCATCCCATTTCTGATGATCTGGATAACACACGGCATTGGCGGTTGGGGCATTTCCTTCGTTTTGCCGACAGTCATCTATGAGCTGGGCATCTCCAACACAGCAATCTCTCAAGTGATGACAATGGTGCACAGTTCAAACCACCCAATGGTCACCCGAGGATGATCGCTAACCTCCAGTAGCCTCCTTTCACCCTCGTCTTCGTTATTCTTCTGTCACTCGCATTCCTCGTCCATACTCGGCGACTGAGCCCGTGGGTTGCTGGTTTGGGCCTGGAGGCTGCCCAGATTGTCTGTTACGTGCTGCTTATTGCGGTGAAGAACTCGGTTGCGAAGTATGCTTACCGGATCTGATTATAACAGAGGCGAGCGGCTGACTTTTCCTGAGATACATCTTTGTCATGATTGCGACCGCCGCATCCCAAAGTTTCTTTGCCATCATTTGGCCGGGTGAGAGATGCATGCCAGCATTGATGGGAGGAAGCGACACCAGCTAACGTGCTGACATCGCAGAGCGTATTAGAGCTGCCAAGGGAACAACAAGCGCTGGCCTCGCCATTGGCATCACCAATGTAAGAAACCGAATGTTCCATCTGACAAGCAATGATAGACGAAGAGGAAAGCCTGACCAGAATCAATTTCTAGGCCTCATGCCAACTCATGGGAATTGTAGTATGTCATTACCTTCCCGCCATGCCTTTCATATCCGCTGATGAAGTGTAGGGCCCCCAAATATATCAACCAAAGTTCGGACCGACGTACCGTGTGAGCTACTCTTGCTCTATTGGATTGCTGTGCGGCACCCTCCTGGCCATCTCCATCGCTTGGATTTTTGTTGCTCGGCAGGATCGTGATGACAACCTTCAGACGAGCGGTGCGGGAGGGTCAGACACAGAAACTAGAGTTTCCACAGAAGCAGAAGCACAGCAAGTCAAGACTTGACGGGGGTTCATAACCCATCGAGAAGGACGCCGTACGGAGTTGTTAGGACTTATCCAAGCTACAAACTTTGCTGGAGCTTGCGCGGCTCGTGTTAACCTACTACAGCCAAGATATTGCTGTTCGGTGGAGCCAAAGGTAGTCTTAAGTGCGTTGGCTCACGCAAGCTCTTTACGAAAGTGTTCAAGCAAGTAAGAGGAAAGTGGCTGGAAGTATGATTCAGAAACCGTGAATGGAAAAGAAAAGAAATCTGAGTAAGAATGCTGGTTTTAAAGCCAACTACTAATATAGGCTTTCACTAGCACTCAGCCAGTCCAGCTGAGCACTAGGCGCCAATGACGGCTTATTCGTCTCGCTGTCGTCTGGTATGGCGGCAGCTAGTGTTCAAAAGGATCCGTCTGGGGCCCCAAGCATTGCCAAAGGCGCTCTGCTTAAGAAAGCAGCCGGGATTCTCCACATTCCTCCTTCTGAGGTCGATGCCTCGCGGCTGATGTGTCGTCATGATGTGGACTCGCTTGTAGCGCTTGAGGTACGGAACTGGATTTCCAAGGAAACGAAAAAGAACATGCCGCTCCTAAAACTCTGGAGCGGTCGCGACCTTGGAGGCATTCACGGTGCAGACTGCTAGGAAGAGCAAGCTTTCTGAGGGAATGTCTTTCTTAAGGAACGATGTATTGGGGCAAGCACATGTTTGGTTTGTTCTCTCTTTACAGTATTATTGCGATATGGAATATTATCATTTCCCGATGTATAGATAGAAAGGTCATCTTTGAAAACTGCTGATAGACTCTATTACAGCTTCCGGCCTGATATCTACGTGTAGAACACCTAGGCTTACCGACTAATGCCTGACTGAGCTTGTCTGTGTCCACCTCTAATCCTACATATCGCCCCAGAGTACCACAATTCGATGTTTCTGTTACGGGTTAAGTAGTGCCCACTCTGACGATGGCGTGCTTCTTCTTCTTATCTTTGTGCTGTACCGCGACAACAATGCAGATCCTGAAATATCGTCTTCCGGGTGGGTCCTTGCGTGCTCATGTAGGCTTTTCGGTGCTGGTTCAAGGTGATAAAACTCCGATGACTGCCGTAAACCGCTTCCTTGGATGCATAGTTGTATACCAGACTTCTTTCGCGTCCTAACCTCGTCGAAAGCGCATTTGAAATGGCCGTCCCTCGCCTAGGGCAGATATACCGGTCATGCCTCTTTCAGATCATAGTCGTCGGGCTCGTGGCCTTTTGCGAGCCCGGCATCTGGACCGCGCTGAATAACCTCGGGGCCGGAGGGAACGCAAAGGTAGAAAACAAAAACCCGGCCCCCCTTCCCCCCCTCCCACAAGCGGGTGGCCATGCGAATCACGTTACGGGGCTGACGCGTTTACACAGCCGTTCCTGAACAATGCCGCAAACGCCCTGACCTATGGGCTCATGTCCGTGGGCTGCTGCATCGCCGGGGGCGTCACGAACAAGATCACGGCGAAATGGACCCTGTTCATCGGGGCGGCCTTCTACACGCCGTACGCGGCCGGGCTGTACTGCAACAACCGCTACGGGAACGAGTGGTTCCTGCTGCTCGGCGCCGGGTTCTGCGGTATCGGAGCGTCGCTCCTGTGGGCGAGTGAAGCCGCCATCGCCGTCGGGTACCCGGAGGCGGACAAAAGAGGCCGGCGAGTTTTGCCCCCACCATGCTACGGCTGTAGGGACGAAAATTTGCTGATTCTGGCTCCAGATACGTGGGGATCTGGATGGGCATTAGGCAGATGGGTCCCCTCGTGGGCGGCGCCATCTCGCTGGCATTGAACATCAAGACGTCGCAAAAGGGCAAGGTCGCCTCCACGACCTATTTGGGCCTCGTCGCCATCTCGTCGCTTGGAGCGCCGTGCGCCTTGCTGCTGTCACAGCCCCAGAAGGTCGTCAGAGCTGACGGGACGAAGATCCCGTACATGAAAAAGACCAGTTTCGGCATCGAAGCACGCGCGATCTGGAAGCAGATGAGGAACAAGTACATGTTGCTTCTCATCCCCGTCTTCCTGGCCGGGCAGTTTGGCACAACGTATCAGGGAAACTACCTCACAAGTGCGTGACATAAAGAAAAGGAAGAAAAAAAGAATGTGGTTTATGCACCCGTTACTGACAAGGCGCACAGCATATTTCACCGTCCGATCCAGAGCCCTGGCATCGTTCCTGACAGCAGTCGTCGGCGCGTTCGCAAACGTAGCCACCGGCGCGGTCCTGGACATGAAGCGGTTCGGGCGTCCCGCCAAGTCCAGGGCCGTCTACGTCGCCGTCCTCGCCTGCGTCACCGCCGCCTGGACGTGGGTCGCCGTCGTCGAGACCCGCCTCTCCGCCATGGCGGACCCGCCGTCCCTGGACATCGGCGACGGCCCGTTCTTCAACTCGGCGTTCGCGGTGTACATGGTCTTCAAGCTCTTCTACGAGGCGCTGCAGACGTACATCTACTGGCTAATGGCCGAGATCAAGGGCGCGCAGGGGGACGGCGACGTCGCGCGCACGACGGGGATCCTGCGGTCGTGGGAGTCGGTCGGGAGCACGGTCGCGTACGCCGTGGGCGCGACGCACTGGCCGAACAAGAACCAGATGGTCCTGGGCTTCTCGCTGTGGGCCGTCACGATCCCCTTCACGCTTCTCGCCGTGTTCGGCGATTGGAACCAGGGCGGCGGGGACGAGGTTGGCAACCCGGACGAGACTGACAGCGATCTGGAAAGAGTGGCCGTGCAGGGAAAGACGGAAGCCGTTTGAGCTAGCATTTGAGCTTTTTAATGTCTGCCACAGGAGGGTATTTTGGAGAACCAAAAGGACGAGCGTATAGATGGATGTAGTCGCTTTAAACCCCCCATAAGCAAGTTCATCCGGTATTACATATGTAATATCACAATACCTAACAAACCCGATGCGCGGCACCTCTGACGTGAGCAATCTCTTGATTCGTTATAGGATACCCGATAACGCAGAGTAACCACCGAGTCTGACTTCACTTCAACCACGGCCTGAAAACATTGTGGCAGGCCGAAGTGAAAGTCGTCGCCGGCAGAAGCTCTACACACACACACACACCCGATACGAGGCCATAAGCCCAAAGGGCCAGCCTATAGGTGCTTTGATGTGTGCGCATATGACCAACGGTGATTCCGCTCTTTCCTCCACTACAGTACCAAGCCGCGAATCCAGCAGCGTAGCTCGGATAGTTGTCATGACGGAAGCGAGGGCCAATACTCCGTTGTTGATACTCAAACAGTGTGTCTCAAGAGTTTTTACGTGAATCTTTCGGCGAACGGGTAATAGTGTATGACCTGTATATGACTTTCGTCTTGGATCTATCCAATTCTCATCTCAGACTTTGAGCCTTTTACAATAAGAGCCCCCCGTTGTCATCCGGGAGACCGTTTCAGGGCCATTCGTTCAAGGCGGATAGTTTCCATTCGCTAATAACCTTTGGGAGGTGTCGCTGAGACGGCGATTCATAGGAACACTCTGCTACAAGCCTACAAAACATAAAAGGCTATTCGCTGAACCCAGCAGAAGACTACCTGACATTACTGGTGTCTGGTATTTGATCGAGCCCGCCAAGTCCTCTACCTTGCAGATGCCATCGGATTCAACGCACGAACACTCAATCGATTTCCGTTCATCTAGTTATTCTTGAAGTGGTACGCTAATATGCTTAGGCCGACGATACATAGGACATACGACGGTGGGGTTCACGACCACGAATCAACATCACACAGCAAAGATACCGGCTCCCCCAAGAAGGCATTTCCCTGTAGCCATCGCACACGACTCAGGGGGCGTGCAAGAGGCAAGGCGATGCGAAGGCGTGTGGCCAAGCGAAACAAACACCAGGGCTACGTTGATCATGTCGCAGGTTGTTGATGCCATGGAAAACATCATTGAACATCTTCATCAGGCATCGAGTCCCTTGAACGGGTCTACTACTACTACAGCGAAGCCGAACACTTTTGTTTTGATTCTCGGTATCGGCACGTGATCAAGACGACCTCGGTCCAGTCCGCCAGTGTCTCGCACACCCCACACTTCGGTGCACGCCATTGACAAACGGGCCAGCCTTATATCCCGGCCCCCCCGTAGGTCTCGTCATTTCAGCATCATCCACATCCATAAACATCACACACACACACACAAACACCCGCGCGCGCGCGCAAACACTCACTCACGCTCACAAACGCTCACCACATCTCAGCGGAAAACTCACTCGTGGATCCATCCCTCACCGACTATATCCCACAAGCGCCGACCGCCACCATGGCCCAGGAACCCCCCGCCGAAATGCGCCGCTGGCAGGTGCCCGGCCCGGGCGCCTTAATCAAGGGCCTTACCCTCGCCACCGGCCCCGCGCCCGCCGCCTCCGCCCTCAAGCCGGACCAGGTGCTCGTCCGCGTCGTCGCCGCCGGCATCAACCCGGTCGACTACAAGTTCTTGGAGCTCGGACTCGTCGCCAGGGCCTCAATGACCTTCCCCTGGACGCCCGGTCTGGACTACTCCGGCCACGCCATCGCCGTCGGCTCCGCCATCGCCGACGTCAAGCCCGGTGACGCCGTCTTCGGCCGCATCGACTTCGCTACCGCGCAGGGCACCCTGAGCGAGTACATCATTGCCGGCCGCGAAGGCGTCGCCGCTCTCCCCGGCGCCGCGGACGCCGACCTCGAGAAGGCCAGCGGCGTCGGCACGGCCGGCCTCACGGCCTACCAGACCATCGTGCCCTACGCCAAGGCCGGCGACGAGGTCTTCATCAACGGCAGCACCGGCGGCTGCGGCACCTATGGCATCCAGATCGCAAAGGCCGTCGGCTGCCGCGTCACCGTCACGTGCTCCACGGCAAAGGTCGACCTGTGCCGCTCTCTCGGCGCCGACGACGTCATCGACTACCGCACCGCCGACGTCGTCGCCGCCCTGCGCGCGCGCGGCCGCGTCTTCGCCCTCATCGTCGACAACATCGGCAACGCGCCGCGGAACCTGTACAAGGCGGCCGACGACCTCCTCCTGCCCGGCGGCCGCTACAAGCACGTCGGCGGCAACTTCCCCCTCACCCTCGTGCCCAGCCTGCTCCTGCCGGGCTTCCTCGGCGGCGCGAAGAACAAGTTCGAGCCCTTCGTCACCAAGAACTCGCACGACGACCTGGCGCAGATGGCCGCGTGGATGGCCGAGGGCAAGGTCCGGACCGTCGTCGACTCGACCTTTGAGTTTGAGGACGTTGTCAAGGCGTACGAGAAGCTCAAGGAGGGGTCCTCCACAGGCAAGATTCTGGTGCGTGTCGCGAAGAAGGCCTGATGACTGTTTTGGCTGGGTCGCGAGGGCGAATTTTCTCCAACGCTAGTGACGTTTGCCTCCGAATCTCCCCCGTCACTCCTGGCCTGGCTGCCTGTCCTGTGATTGTTTCTTCCCCACGTTTGTACTGAAAGGGGGAGCGTATCCAGGTGTCATGTAATGCTAGCAGATCAAAAAGACACATGAAAGCTGCAGGCAAAAAGCGAGGTGAGTCACACCTTGGGCACGCAGTGAGCGCGCCATCATTTCAATATCAAAAGACACTGCTCCGAGACCTAGTTTGAAATCAAGTGTGCATTTGCGGGTATCTCTTAATGTCCATGGCAAACTGGGAAGGCGTGTACATCGAATCGAGGCCATTGTGCATCGCAGCATGACGGGTGAAGGGTCGCTTTCCCATGTCAGCGTAGCAAGGCCGTTCACATGAGCGCGATGCCACGAGAATGGAACCTCTGCCGAATCTCTTCCGAGAATCTAGATTGGAGCAGGTTAAGGAGATCATCGGCCTCGTCGGTCCGACCAAGTCTCGTTAGGTGGCTGACGGCATCCATGCCCATATATATGACTCTTGGGACCGGACCGGTGTTGGACTCTGAGATGGGCAGGCGATCGCTTTGTAGGAATTTCAAGGCGCTTTCATGGTTGGGTTTGGTGGGATGGTGAAGCTCCAAGTGTGCGCGATCAAGTCGCAACGGCCGCGCGATGCGATTGGCAGTCTCGAAATATAACTCAAAGAGCGCAGCTGACGGCAGAGGCCTTTTCCATGCGTCGACGGTCGACCTCCAGGACAGCACTTGCCAAGGACGCAGCAGGATCTTAGATTGCCGAGGAGACGACTTCCATGTTGCATCCGCTCTGAGCATCGCCGAAAAGGCCGTGTCGAGGTTCTTGTCCACCACGTCCGACTTGGCCGCTACCATGGCAGCGACCAGGCTCCCCACGATCTTGCTGTTGTCCTCTGCC
This sequence comes from Colletotrichum graminicola M1.001, assembly GCF_000149035.1. NCBI lineage: Eukaryota > Fungi > Ascomycota > Sordariomycetes > Glomerellales > Glomerellaceae > Colletotrichum > Colletotrichum graminicola. The sequence continues at coordinate 282,128 of NW_007361028.1, read as the reverse complement.
GGGCCTTCGCTCTGAATCAATCGGTCTGCCCAAGCCCATGCTACCTCGTCCAACCCTTCTGCCACCATGAATGGCACGAGCTCATGGACGAAGTGCGGATATTTGAGGAAGTCGAGTGTCCGTTCCATGCCGGACGACCTGAGCCACTGAACCACCCGCAAGCCGGCTGCGGATGCCTTCATAGCGTCATGAGCCGGAATGGCGCTCGACTGGAGAATCTGCTGGCGCTTGGTGCGCAGACAACCGGTTGCCGCGTTTCTTGTCATCATGCCCCGTGACACGGCCTCGTCGAAGACGTCCATTGGGTCTCGTGGGGTTGTGAAGGACACATTGCTGGGCTGGATGGCGTTCTTGAACAAGGGGTTGGAGAGGATTGCGCGCAGATGGCGGTCAGTCGGGCGGTGATGTGCGTTGTGAGAGGTGGAAGAGTGTTTGGAGGCGGAGGAGTCGGCATTTTCGGGAGCGTAACCATGCTCTTTGTCGAGATTGTGACGGAAGGATGTCTTCAAGACGTCGAGGAGCTTCTTTGAATCTTTTGAGGAAAGAGGCAAGGGTTGGTGGATCGAGGGAATGACATTCTTGATCGAGCTCAGAGGCTTGGTGGTGAACATGGTGGGAATGTGGGTGGGGTTCGAGATATCGAAGAAGAACAGCAGCACTGATGGCCTTTGGCTATCTCGGGCTGATGTCCACGACCCGGAGTGTGTGTGCTTGCCAGAGGTGTCGGAGGATGGAAGGGGGGTTGTAACTATCTCGCCAACTAGTATGCGGTGGTGTTGTGGTGTGCTGCTTTCCTACGCATCATCATCGTGCCATGAAGTGATGTTGCCCATCAAGCCCGGACTTGTCATGCCACTGATGGTCATGTGACCTTGAGAGTGCGGAGTAATCCCCTGACATCTGACACTTCAGGCTTCTACGGAGTACATAGTACACTAATGCTGATGATGGGTACGTATCTCTGGAATGCGGGGGCTATTATTTCCGGGTCCTGCCGGGATCCGGAAAGGAGATTGTATTTTCCACTGCCGAATGGAGCTGGCTCTGGGTAGGTACAAAGTACATTCATGAAGGCGCGTATTGAACGATTCCATCAGGGCGAAATGACGGTTTCCTGCTGTGTTCAGCCGGTGCAACATCAGACCTCCCCATGTACTGACGACCTTAACGGGCAAGGGTCGGTTTTGGGTGACGAATACAGCCTCGTGACCAGCTTGAGCATACCCTGCAAGCCAGCTCGGCCCTAGCACATACGACACATGACGACCAGGGGAGCTCCGTCGAGAAATCCAAGACGCAGCCGAGGAGAGAAGCAAGCCGATGGCGCGATCCCTCGCAACAGCGCACGGCTACATGGTACGATGCAGACTACGGATACTATTACATGGTTACTATTTAGGTAGGTAGATGATTTTACGACAGGCAAGACGGCTGACTGCTCTGCCCTCAGTCAGTACAGGGACTGGACTGGAGGTGGTTTCTGACGCACAGGGCGGCTCAGCCTAGGATGCAGCTTGCCAAAATAAGTAAACACAGGGTTACAGTCGGGGTCGAACAATGGCATTCAGGCGCTCAGTAGAATCGGCAGTAGTTTTATGGAAAAACGGGCAAAGCAGGGCGCTGCGCTACACGCAACTTGCAACATTCTTCATCTCGACATTGTGCTACCTAAGTACGGAGTAGCGTATAATGACCTCGCTTCCTTACCTCATCCATCTCCGCAAAGTGAAAAAGGACAGGCTCCGGATAGGTAGGGAGGGGAGGGACCCCAAGTCAGGTACCGGGCAGAGGATAGAGGTTCTTGGTTCTTGAGAACCGGTCTTGGGTAGTGCTACGGACGGTACTAGGTAGTAGTCTTTGCCAGACGAACCTCATGCACAACGAAGCTCGCTTAGATACTTGGGGATACTTTGCTTCTAGCTTTAGAAAGTGGCGAAATGATGTATCTTTACATCCTCAGCCCGACGATTGAGGCAGTGGATCTGCATGAGCCCGCTGAGAGCTGGCGACGCTAGTCTCAATGCGGACGAAAGGGGCTGTCATTCGCTGCAGGCGGGTTGCTCGGGCCCCAGAAACCTTAGCCTGACTGGACCTCTGACTGGACCTGACCACCCAGCGGATGGCAGTCCGCTGCACGATGCGAGGCAGCCACAGGAAAGGAAAGAGAGAGAAGGGGAAAAGCAAAAAAAAAAAGACGACAGGAGACCAACCAATACCAAGGTACAGTATCCGTACTTGTCCCAGTGCAAGAAATGCTTGAGTACGTACCGTCTGACCTTGGCTCGCCTGCCTGGCAGCTCTTTCATTGCTGAGTATCCGTACCTCACGTCATGTCCCTCGCCCTCACATCCATCACATCACATTTACTTACACGTACGGATACACAAGACGCTGACATCCCTACGTAGTCAAGACCAAGTCTAATTCGACGGGGAAATTCGAGGTCAGAGAAAGCGGTGTGTAGGATTGCAAACAACGCAAAAACAGAACAAAACAGAGATAAAGAAAAAAAAAAACCAGGAGAGAAAAAAAAAAGGACAAACCCCCAGAAAAAAAAAACCACCACATCCTCGCGATTTCGCTGTTGCTGCTGCTGCTGCTGCTGCGACATGCATTGCTATGCTTCCCTCTCTCCACACACTCACGGACCTTGACCCTTTGCGACCCAATTGACTGCTGCCACTGCGCTTATGCTTCTGCCACGCTGCCGCAAGCCCACAGCCTCCAGCCCTCCAACTAACAGTCACCAACCAGAACCAAACCAGACTGATGCTTGCTTGTCCCTTACGTGTACTACACTCCACGTATCCGTACCTTGGGTGAAGGTAGTTTACATACAGCCAGCGACCGTGCCCACTCAGTGCGTGTGTGTGTGTGTGCCTACCTACCTAGGAACCAGAGTAGGTACTTGGGTTTCTAGCAGGGTGCTTGCTCTTGTACATGTACCTGCCCACCTTACTTGGGTGACCAGGTACCTGACCAGCCAACAGCTGGACTGGGTTGGACTGGGTACCTGAGCAAAAAAGGAACAAAAAAAAAAAACCTCCCTTTCAACTTTTCCCCAGTTCCCTTTTGCTGCCTGCCTACCTACCTACCTGCCTACCTACCTGCATTTGCATCCGTGTCCGTCTTTGCACAAACATTCCAACCCCATCCACCATCCACACACCTTCTTCTTCTCCCACCAACAATCCTCCTCCTCCACCAAACCTCAACTTGTCTCGTCTCGTCTCGTCTCGTCAGCCACGACCGCAACGACGTCGTTTCTCCTACCTTGCGGCACCCTTTTCTTTTCCTATTTTTTTTTGTTCCCTTGCCCCCTCACCATCCGCTCGAGTCCCGCAAAGACCATCCAAACCACCGCCCCCCACCAAAGCTGTCGTGTCGATACGGGACAGTCAAATAATTGATTCCTCCGTTTATTTTCCCACATCGTGGAAACAATAACCCCCCAACCCCCCCATACAAAGAAACCCAGCAATGTCTGAGGTACAGACTCGGCCTGCCGCTTCGCGCGGCAGAGGTTCTGGACGCGGTGGCAGAGGTGGCTTCGCAAGCCGGGGCGGTCGCACGTCGACCAGACCTAATGGCGACAAGTACGACTCCAAAATGGATGCCGACGACGCGACTTCCTTCGAGGACCAAGGCGAGCTCGGCGAGCTCAAGAAGCAGTACGGATCCAAGGCGCCCCTCATCAAGGAGCTCTTCCCCGATTGGTCAGAGCAGGATATCCTCTACGCTCTTCAAGAGACGGATGGTGACGAGAATCTTGCCGTCACTCGCATTGCTGAAGGTACGTCGCCGCCGCACACACACCTCACGCCTCATCCACCCATACTGCATGCCATCGACCCTTTGCCGCGACAATTCCTTTCGCCCTCATCCGCCATCGCCCGCCCACCCTGAACCACCCAATGACCTTTCACCCGCACTCTGCTAACTTTCCCTCCCCTCTTTTCCAGGCACCATCTCTCAATGGGGTGAGGTGACGAAGAAGGCCCCCCGCTCCAAGGCTAAGGACTCGACGACCGCAGCCTCCAACATCGACTCATCCAGCGCCAGACCTGCCCGTGGCGGACGCAACGTCGCCGACGCTGGTCGCGGCCGCGGCAGAAATGCCGACAGAGGAGGCCGCGGTGGTGGTCGGGGCAGGCCCTCAAACACAGCAGCCCCCAACGGCACCCGGCATGCCAAGGACACCGCTCAGCCGCTCTCCGTCCCCACCGAGGAGTCGAACGCATGGGATACCCCCAAGACAGACGTCAAGGACGCGCCTGCCGAGGACCCCTGGGCCCCCAAGGAGACCACCGAGAAGCCTGTAGCTCCCGCGACCGAAGCCCCCAAGCCTGCCGGTCCTGCTCCCAAGACGTGGGCCAGCATGCTCCGTCAAACTGCCGTCCCCAAGCCCGCCCCGAAGCCCCCCAAGCAAGAGCCCGCACCCAAGCCCGCTGAGCCCATCGAACCTTTGCCTCCTGTCGCTCCCGCCGCCGAACCTACACCCGAACCTGAGACCGAACCGGAGCCGCAGCCCGAGCCAACTCCCGAACTTCCCGCCGAACCAGCTCATGAAGAACCAGCCCCTGCAGAAGTACCAACCGTCATCGAACCCGAAGTGGCTCTGCCGCCATCCAAGGACCAACTCACTGAGACGAATCTTGAACAGGTTGTCGACGAATCGCATCCTCCCGCTACTGCTACTGTCGCGAGCACTGCCGCCGACTCTTGGGATCCTCGCCTCAATGCTGCCAGCGCTACCGCGACCCCGATCTCGGCCTCGCAACAGCAACACCAGCCCATCCGCCCCGCTGTTCCCACCACGAACAGCGGATTCGCCGCTTCCGCCATCAAGGCCACCACCGAGCGAGGATCCCGTACTCCGAGCTACCAACGCCGCGTTCTTGACCAGGAGGAAGCCGTACGCATGCCTGGCAACCGCGAGGTTGACCGCGCTGCCGTTCAGTTTGGTGCTTTCAGCCTGAACGAGGACGACGACATTGATGGTGATCGCGAGGAGCCCGAGACCAGGACCCAGCCTCCTGCCGACTCCCCCGTTGCCCATCCTCGCACTTCTCTCCCCCCTGCTCCCCAGCAAGCTCCCGTCCCCGAGGCCATCGGCGCCCAGAAACCCGCCCCGGGCCTGCCTCCTCCTGCTACGGCCGCTGCACCCACTGGTACAAGTGCTCCGACCGGCAACGTCGTCGACTTTGCTAATGCCCCCTTCGCAGGACCCGCAGGCGCTGCTCCCCAAGCCCCCGCTGCTCAGGGTATGTTCCGCATCACATTGGCGCCGCAGCCTGGTTCTCTTCTTACTGACCCGCCGCCTCCAGTCCCCCAGCCTGGTGCTGCCCCCGCCCAACCCTACTCCCGATTCGGACAGACCGGCCCTCAGGAGCCGTCGTCGTTCCCCCAGAAGTCAATCGACCCTTTCACCCAGCCGAACCAGCCCCCCTCGGCTTCCCAGAGCCAGTTCGACGGCTTCCCCAACCAGCCGTCGCAACAGAACCAGCAGCCCGGCGGGGCTTTCAGCTCCGCGCCCAGCGAATACTCTTCCTACTACACCGCCGACCAACAAAACCGCCCTCCTTACAACTACTACAACCAGCCCTACGGCCAGCAGGGCGCTCAGGGACACCAGGACAGCGTGTCTTCCCAGCAGAGGTCTTTCGGCGGCTACAATGCTTCGCAGGCTGATAACCTCAGCCAGTACCCTCAGAGCGGCGGTCTCCAGAACCAGTCTCGCTACGGCGGCGTCACCAACGACGCCCAGAACAGCGGGCACACCACCCCGAACCCCACCGCTCAGAGCCAGCAGGCGGCCAGCCAGGCCTCGCAGCCTCAGTCTCACGGCCAGCAGAGCTACCCTTACAACAGCCACCCCTACTACAACAACGCCTACTACTCGAACTATATGAACTACGGTCACTACGGCCAGGGAGGATACGGCGGCGCTCCCTACGGCAAGGGAGGCGTCTACGGCCACCCGTACGGAATGTCGCCCCAGGGCCCCTACGACCACGCCTCGTCCCCTGCTGCTGGCTTCGGTCAGTCTTCTCTGCACCGCGCTGACAGCGGTCTGAGCTCCGGCCTCGCGGGCGGCGACTTTGGCGGCCGCGCCGGTTCCGCTCAGTCTGGCGCCCAGCCTGGTCTCGCCGGCAGTGGCTTCGGTGGTGTTCAGGACACCTTTGGCCGCGGCTCTTCCTCGTACCAGAGCCCCGCCGGACAGGGGTTCAACAGCACTGCCCAGCCCAACAACACCGCTTCCGCCAACGACGATCTGAAGCCTTTCGGCGACGGTAAGCCTGGCGCGGGGCCCTCGCCTTCTCTTGGCGGCGCCCGCCCCGGCTCGGCCACCAACACCGCCTCTGGCCAGACGGGCTTGCCCCCGCCCCAGTCCGCTTCTCAGATGGGCGGTTACGGCGGCTACCCCAGCCACCTGCAGGGTCACGGTCTCCACGGATCCAGTGGTTACGGCATGGGAGGAGCCACCACCGGCCAGCATGGCAGCGCCCCGTTCGGCTCCTACGGCCAGCAGCAGCAGGGCGGCTACGGCAGCGGATACTACGGCAGCGGCAACCAGCAGCAGCAGCGCGGCGGCTGGGGCGGAAACTACCACTAGGAAGGTGGTGGTCGACGGCCATCTCACCCGCGTCATTGCGACATGGGGAGAAGCGGCTAAGGCCTCGGTGCCCACAAGCACGTCGCCAGCTATTGCGTTTTGTCAGCAAACGAAACTCTCTTTGGACCTGCAGGTGGTTTTAAACTGCAGGCGGCAAGGATAATTCAGTGCGGTCTCTTTCTACGGGGAAACTTTCTTCTCTCTACTCATTACCTATGTGTATGGTCTTCGAGCGTGTACGATCTATCAAAAAAAGAATCAGGGAGGGGAAACACATTCGGATATGGTCACCGGCCGCGACGGAATCGTGTTTTTTGTTTTCTTTTTCGCGACGGGGAGGTCTACCCAGGCTTACTACTCGAAAATGATAGCCCGGCGGTGGTGGTGGTATGCGGCTTTGAAAATTCAGTTGAAATGACAGATGGAAACGGATCCGGTGGGAGGTTGGTCGTTGGTCGTCGCCCGATGGAGGGCCCAATACTGAGATTGAACTCCTTGGAAAGGAGCATGATAGCCAATAAGGAACCTTTGGCCCATGACACTGATGTCTTTGCCATGACATGTGACGTGCTTTGATCAAGTCTGGGTGACTGAGTCTAAGTAACCAAACCCAGACTCGACTGCTTCTTCTCGCCCTATGATGTAACCATGGTCACAGACATGCTGCGCAGAGCCTGCTGTCAGTAGAAGTGATTTGCCTCTTGGCCGTGTTCATGGTCGCATTACCACTCGTCAATGGGCTAGCTACCTCGGCCTTGCTCGTGATTGAAATGGAAGAAACACAGTCGCTGGAAGAACTGAACCGGGAAGACTGGATAGAAGACCGAACAACCATTTCTCTCTACAATGTGTTGGTTGATGGGATTGGGGGAGTTAGAGTCGTTGCTACGCCTAACACAAAGGTCAACAAGGTGTGTAATCAGTGAATCATGTTCTCATTGCATTAGGCAGCTGGCTTTCCGGTGCCTCCTACCCCGAATTCTTGGTATCTTGACTCTAATGGGATCGATCGTTCGTGGTATCTAGGTAGTAAAACTCCCCAACACAATCACAAAGTTGGGTATCAATCTTGCCCTTCCCTTCCCTTACCCCCTTGTATTACCAAAACTCCAAAACTCCAAAACAAGTCTGGAAAAAAGGCGAATTCCAAAATCAAAGCGTCTTTTTTTCTCCCTCCCTCTAGCGAATCCCTCTAAGCGCACCATGAGCTGGCCCAGCGGCCGAGCTCGCCCGGGGCGCAGAGCCTCTCCATGTCGTCCTCCCGGAGGGCCAGGAGCACCTCCCAGGGCGCGTCGCCCTTGGTGACGCCGCGGCGCTGCATGATGTTCATGCTCCCGTCGCTGGCCGACCACGTCTTGCGCACGTGGTCCGCCTTGCCGCCGTCGCCGGTGGTGCCCGGGATGCCGAAGTCGACGTCGGCGCCCATGTGGACCCAGACGCTGCAGCCCAGGCCGGCGTGGTCGGGACGCAGGGCCTTGCGGAAGGCGGCGCCCTCCATGGTCGGGTCGGCAAGAGAGGCGGCGAGGGCGATCCGCGAGGGTATGTAGCCGGGCGATGACACTTGGCCCACGGCCTGGCGGATGCGCCAGGCGGCGGCGGCGATGGCGGAGGTCGTGTCTGTGGCCATGCAGTTGCCGTTGCTGTTGCTTTTGCCTAGGATCTGGACCAGGTCCTTGACGCTGGTTCTGGCGCTGGTTTGGGTGTATACATTGCCCCAGGCGTCGGGGGAGAAGGAAGGACAGAGACGAGGGCGGGCGTCGGCGGCGGTGGTGAAGGACGTCACGTCGTCGAGGTCAAGGTGGGGGAGGCGCGCGCGGGTGGTGTAAACCCAGACGAGGGCGGATAGGGTGTCGACCATGGAGACAAAGGCGTCTGGACCATGCTTGTCGCGGAGCTCAGCAAGGACAGAGCTGTGCAGCCTCTTGAGGGTTGAGTTCTGGATCTGAAAGAGGACACACACTGGCTTCTTGGCCTGGGTTGTATTGTTCTTCACAGCAAGCTTGCCCATGCTAGAGACAATAGTTGTCTCGGTTGTGAAGTCATACTCAGGGAACACAGAGTTCTTAATGCTGGTTCTCTCATACTGCTTCATGCTAGGCCTGGCTAAGAGACACATCGTTAGTAAAGGCGAGCTGTAAAGGTTTGTGTAACGCCATGAGATTGGGAGGGGACTTACTCATATGCTCGCGGACAAAGGTCTGGCCTGGAATCCTCTCATAGCCTCTGCCAAAGAACTCCAAGAAGGTCTTGATGAAACCCCCGTCAAAGATTGCGTGGTGAGTCGCAAAGCAGAGAATCAGACCGCCGTTGCCAACCCTAGTGACCTTCAAGGTGACAGGAGGGCACGACTCTCCAGGCTTCGGGTGGTTAGGGGACAGAGAAAGGACGTCCTTGTCCATGGCGAAAGGAGGCATGCCCTGGGCCTTGAGATCCTTGTAGGTGAGGCCGCCGAGGGTTGCGCAGGACTGGTAGGCGAAGAGGTCCGGCCTCTGGGAAGGGTCGGCCAGGTCCTGACTGCGGCGGTAGTGGAGTTCGAGCTCGTTGGGCCGAGAAGGGAAGCTGGCGGGACGGACCTGGCCGGCGAGGAAGGGCCATCGGAGAAGAGAGGCATGGAATCGATTGGCGATGTGGCCCAGTGCTGTGCCGGTCTCGAAGCTTGTGTCGGTGTCGAAGATGAAGACCGACCGGACGTAGATCCGGGGCGCAATCTGGTCCAGGGGGCCCAGGGCGACGTGGGGGGTGATCTCAATCATACCCATGGTTGGTTGATATGAGGTAGATTTAGCAAAGGCTTTGTGATGGGAAGTAAAGGGTTGTTGAATAGAAGCAGTTTAGAAAGAAGGGGGTTGTTGGGCTTGTAATCTTTGCTAGAGGTGTGAAGGTGAAGGAGAAGACAGCCGGTGATCTGGACGTTTGGTTTCCAGAGAAAGATTAGTGAATATGAGAGCACCCTTTTGAAGAGTCAAGAAGGAAAGCGGAAGGAGCTCGAGGGAAAAAGTGAAGTGAAGTCCAGGTGAAAAAGATGAACTGGCACGGTAACGGAGATGGGTTGGGTCGGAGAAAGGTGTAGCTTCAATTCACTTTCCCAGAACCCGGTACAGCTGCACTTACTATATCCTCACAGTCACACGCTTGTTTCCGGTCTCGTGTTAGAGTTTACAAACAGCCTATTGGGAACCATGGTCCCGCTTGTGTAGACAAGTTCGCTGCCTTGTGTGTAATCATGGTTGCTCTGGACTGTATTCAGGGGAGCACTGAACTATACGGCCAGAAAGGATCAGGTTCATTGGACATCCAACACTATAAGGGTGTTGATTGAGAACAACCTCAAGTTTAAATACATTGGTATGTTAACATTTTTTAGAGAAGGCAAAGACAAGATTTTTATTTTGTGATTATCAACAAGGATAGAAAATGCCCTAGTAAACATGTGTTTCTGTGATCTAATCAACTTGACAAATCAAATTCAAGCTTTTTATAGGACCTTGTACAACAAACAATGCCTAATAGCAATAGTACAAAGCCATAAATTCACGCACTGGGAATTGAAGACTGGAGCGTATCATATTAAAACGGCAACCCTCATTTTTGTTCAAGACTAGTTGAAAGAATCACAAACTACTACTACAAGGCAGTAATTGTAAGCACGGATCTACCAATCAACATGTCGTCAGTGAACAACACATACCTATTGGCCCTTGAGCTTGCCCACAGCTCTCCAGACATTGTCTACCATCCCGGCCTGTCTGTAAACCACAGCACCCATATCGCCCTTTTCGTCCTCCCTCGTGAGCTCCTGCGCCACAGCGGGATTCAGATTCTGATGAGCTGCTTGCCTGAAAACCTTTCCTGATCTGCAGATTTCTCCGCGAATGATGAAAGTCGCCTGCTTTTGAGCCTTGAGATGGGCCATAGCTAGAGCCGTTCTACCGATGCCGGCAGCTCTCAGCCTTCACACGAAGACCAAGATTCCCAGATTCCATATAAATGACCCATGATTGTCCTGTTCGGATTTCACTTATTTCGCGTGTGTTGTGAGGGTATGTGATAAGTTCCTGCCACAAAACCATACGTGTTCATGAAACAGTATCGAATACTAGACCTCAATTCGATGATCTATGAGATTGCCATGTCAATTGAGGGCAATGGAGCTTTGGGGAAAAAAAAACAATTGAAAGGGGTATTGATAATAAGGCAAGCTTTTGACTATCAGATCTCTCTGAGCGAAGAAGCATTACCTGATAACTCTGCGTCTACTACTTCCCGGCTGTGCTAGGTTTGTTTCTATCCTTTGGCTCAACAACAACTTCTAGGATCTCCTTTAGAACTCTTTCAATTTCTTCCCTCAGCGATTCAGCGTTCTCCATTTTCTGGCGACGATCGTCCAAGATATCAATCAATTCTTCTCTAAAGATCCTCTCTTGTTGAAGTCTTCGGCTCGCCGCTTCAACCTCTCTCTCTTGTCCTACTCAAAACGTCCCGGCGTTAAATATGACGACAACAACAAAAACAGCAAAAAGATTGCTTTGGCTCTTATTAGCCTCTCTCTTTCCCTAGCGGGCCGTCTTATCTCAAACGAGCCCACGCTTTTCTCCCATGCGCGGTGAATATCTGCGTAAACCTGGTCGTACTCCGCTCGCTTGAATTCGTCCCGAAGAACTTCCCAGGCTTCTTGGACCTGCAAACGAGTGTCAATGAGCCAATGCACTGTTTTCTTTCATCAGAAAAGGGGGCCACGTAGACCTGTACGACGTACCCTGCGAAAATCCTCTGCGTTAATCATTTCACCAGGAGCGTTTTTGTCTGGGTGGTACTTCAGGGCCTGTTTTCGGTACGCCTGTCGGATCTGTGAGAGCGTTGCGCTTTGCTGAATCCCGAGATCCCCATAATGGTCGGCAGTCGAAGGCTGCTGCATCATGGATAGAGTTTGCTGGGTCCTCGAAACCGGTACTTACAGATACCAATTTCTTGGCAGCTGGCTCTAAAGCGGGTTTGATAACATCTGGATGGGTTTGCAGAAGAAATGGATATTTGGAGATTGTCTGGTTGTGGGAAACAAAAAGGACTTGATAACGTCGAAGGATGGTGCAAAGAGTTTGCCAACATGTGCCGAATGCAGAATTTATAGGCAAATCAGGTTTTCTTTCTTGTTCGCGATAATGCCACTAACTACGAATCGAAATCGCTGACAAAGGTATGTTACTATGTATATACATTGCCTCTAGTTGTCTTGGTTCTTACAGCATGCATAACTACTGCTAAATTGTAAACAATGAATTCTGACAACGTGTCACTCAGACTGGGTTTCAGCATCTTGTACAAAAGAACTAGAGGCTTGGCGATCCTTGAGTTGTTAAGCCCAATGTGTGTGGTCTAATATTCAAGATATTCGCTACTGAATGAAAGAGTATCCTACATTACAGGTAGTTGCAATGGCACATAACTAGTCGCAACTGCACTTAACACCTATGCAGGGGCTTCAAACGAATGTTTTACCAAGGACAGAGACAGAGGAAAGCGTTGCAATAGATTTTAATATAGTGTGAGATGCATTTGCATTACATCCCATTACGATAAAATTAACTACAGAGTATATCTAAAATCGGGGTGTCTGTCACCCTTCTTCCCCTGGTCGATTTCCCGCGACCTCTCATCAATGCTCATATTATCCCTCTTGTTGTTGATTTTGTTCAACCAAGTCCACATGGTAAAGTACCCGACAGAGGCAATGGTAATGGTGCATATGGAGACCGCGTGGCCGATCGTGTACCTTCCGTCCGACGCGGTGATGCGGTAGATTTGTCCCGCCATGATACCCGCGCTGTTCCCAATGGCCTGTTGCAGACCGATGGCCGTCGCGCGTTTGAAGTAGCCTGCATTGGAGTTGCTAACCCATGTGACGTTCAGGCCGACGACGCAATAGATTCCGGTCGCGGTAACGAAAGTTGCAAAGTAGAGGACAGCCGTGGACTTCATACTCACTCCCAGCATGAGAGCGTATCCCGTGGCGGTCACAAGAGCCATTGGGACCATGAAGACAGCCCGCTTGTTGAGCTTGTCGGAACAGTATGCAACAGTCAGATAGACGGCAGAGGCCCAGATGTAGACGGGAACAGTCAGCAACTGCGTCTTGATGCTGCTGTATCCAAAACCGCGGATGATGACCGGCAAGAAGGTCCCGAATCCGAACGAGCATGTGTTCGCGCAGAACTGGCAGCCCGCCGACAGCCAGACCTTCGGGTCCTTGAAGGCAAGCTTCACCTCCTGCTTGTCAAACGTGTCCGATTCTCCCTGGTATACCCTGGATTGCTCTGCACGAATACGCATCAGGGCCTTCTCTTCTTCCGTAAGCCATTTCGCCGTTTCGAAGCTGTCTGGCAGCAAAACAATGAAAGCAAAGCCAACGGCCAGAGAGATGATTCCCTCGACGAGAAACAACCAGCGCCAGCCAGCGAGGACGCTGGCTCCATGGAGACTCGTGAGGCCATAGGCCAAAAGGCCACCGAAGGCGCCGGACAGGGCGGCGGCGACGAAGAGATAGGAAATCCGGCGCGCTTGTTCCTCTCGCTTATAGTACGTGCTGAGATAGAGGGTGAGGCATGGGAAGAGACCGCTTTCGAAGACACCGATAAGAAGGCGAGTTGCTAGCAAGCCGGCGTAGTTGGTAATAAAGGCTGAGCCAACGACAGTGGCGCTCCAGGAGAGGATAAAGAAGGGAATGAGGCGGCTTGGTCGAGCTTTCTTGAGGATCAGGGAGGCGGGAATTTCGAATGTAATGTATGTAACTATAGTCTTTGAGTTTAGTCAATGTTTGGATTGGGTTTGAACAGTTTGCTGCTTTACCATAAAAGACCGTCACAGCGACATTAAGCCTGTTACCGGTCAACTCCAAGTCCTCCGTCATTCCCGCAATTGCTGCATTGCCTGCGACTCGCATATCAGCACTTGAAGATGGACCAAAGTTTGCCCAATGAGACATACCGATATTGCTGCGATCAAGGTAGGCGACCAAGAAGGCAATAATCATCATCGGTGAGAGCCATAGGTCCAACTTCCTCAGCAAGCGCTTTTCCGCCTCTGGGTCAATGGTGAGACAGGAGTCTGCTACTGCCGACTGGGGTGAATCGACATCTCCATCTTGGGTCTCAATGGGCACTTTCTCGAGCGACATTCTCCAATCGTGTACGATTTGTTTCTTATCTGATGAATCGATTGATAAGTTAATGCTGTATTGTTGAAACCCCTGAGACTGGGGACATGTTCAAACAACTAAATACGGCTTCCTGTATTGGACATATATCCACAAACACTGCCAACAGCACAGTGAGGTCACCAGATTCGCCTATCTAGCAAACAAGGCCATTTCCCGACGCCAACCCCTTCTCATCGGGAAACTGGGGTGCTTATCGCGGCGCCAGTTGATTATCCCTGGTCTAGTGGAGTCAAAGAGTCGGGGAACATATGTTTCTTATCTCTTGGGTACGCTAATGGCGCGGGACGGTCAAGCTTCCCCTCGGCCAAGGGTGGAGGAAACTTGCTAAGCAACCCTCTCTCCTCTACTGGGGGGACATGAAAACCCCGACATCGCCGTTCTCCTCAGGGAGAGACAATTTCCCGATCTCACAACTGGTTCCTGGTCTCAATGGATTCGACAACGCCCCAGTCAGCTGCGACCGCACCGAAAACCCCGAATCCGCGTAAGAGGAAACGCGGGAGGCATGCCGTTGCGTGCGAGTCGTGTCATCGGCGAAAACAGAGGGTAAGATAGCACTGCCTTCATGGGCTCGGCGTGGTACGGTTGCGTTTTCGAGCAAACTTTCCAGCTGGGGCAGTGTGCCGAGTACGGCATTTGTTCCAAACATATTTGCCGTCAGCTGCACCAATGGCCTGGACAATTCCTCTGTGATTCAAAGAGCTGTTAGATCTGTGATGGTCACTCTAGCTAGTGGAACAGGGTTGCTAGGGTGCGGATAACTTGCAATGATTTACTGACTTCGGATTGCCAGTGCAACGGATTGCAACCATGTTTCAACTGCGAGCGGCGAGGGGTTGGTTCTTCTTGTTCATACAGTCACCTTGACGACAATGTTGGAAGAGAAATGTGTCGTCAGCAGGCAACAGCCATAGCTTCACCCGCAGTCAACTTTGCAACGCCAGCATCCCCTTCCGCCACAGTCGCTGTTCCTCCGGAGGACACCGGAAGACCCGGTGAACCTTCAGCATCCGGCACAGTCCCCTCGACAACCCCAAGTAGAGGAGGAAGGCTGCAAGGTGAAAGTGGCCAAGACCAACAGTCAGAGTCACTCGTCGGCAACCTCTTCAAGAGCCGCGATGCACCCTCTTTCTTTGGTTCCTCCTACTTCGGTCCTCAAGCCGCAGCAAAAATCATACAAGCCCCCGCACCGGAACTCTCGTCCGGTCTGTCTCAAAAGGCTAAAGCAGGCTCAACGCATTCATTCCGCGACGAAGGTGGCCCTTTTTCGCAGATATGGGAGTTGCTGGGGTTGCTCCCGCGAAAGAAGTCAACCTGTGATCGATTGGCGGACTGCTTCTTGAACGAGCTCAACTGGGCAATTGACGCAGTACAGCCGACCTCGTTCAAGGCCAAGTACGAAAACTTCTGGTCTCGGAAATTCGGGTTTGATGATTTCGCTACAATCGACCTCCGTTGGCTGGCACTGCTGTTCATTGTTATGGCCTACGGTGTGCTCCTGGATTGCCCAAGACCGCGGAACAAAGAGATCCAACGCGAAGTCTACGACACCTCGCAGCGGTTCTACTGGGCTGCCCGGAGAGCTATCGTAATTGCCCCGACTTTCTATGGCGAATCTACCGATCTCGTCCGAGCCGGCGTTCTAGTAACGCGTTACCTGATTTATACTCGTCGTGTGCCTGAATCGTGGTTGACAACTAGCTTCGCGATGCGCATGGCCCAAGCCCAGGGCATGCACATCGACGGCGAGAGGTGGAGGCTTCCCAGGAAAGAGACAGAGACCAGACGGCGGCTCTGGAGCAATCTTTATATGCTCGATAAGACCATTGCCCTCGCTCTCGGACGGCCGTTCGCCATCGTCGACCAACAGTGTCTGGTGAAGCAGGCCTCCAACGTATGGTTGGATGACCTTGACGATGAGGAAGCGGCGGCTATCCCAGAGGCTCCTCTGTCAGAGCCAACTGCAAGTGTCTTTAGCCGTCTTGCCCACGAACTTGCTGTCGTCGTCGGCAAGATCCAGGAGCAGTGTTTCGGCCTGTTTACCGTGTCGTACGAAACAGTCTTGACACTAGACAAGGAGATTGATACCTGGAGGGGCAGTTTACCACCATACTTCAACCTCAAAGAGCCTGGCACGAGCAAAGACGAACGCCTCCCCTTTTTGCCTTGGCAAAGACTTCATCTGCATAGCATGTATCACTTTGCGCGGGTGACCCTCCATCGCCCGTTTCTTCTCCGGCAATCGATCACGAACAGATACCAGCACAGCCACGACGTATGCATCGCGTCCGCTTGCGCAGACCTTGACATGGGTCTCAAGCTCTTCAGCCAGCCTCTCAATGACCGCTTGAAGTGGACCCTCGGCCCGCACAACCTCTTCAATAGCGCTTTAGTCCTGGGTATCATTGCCGTCCGCGATCCCCACTCGCGAAGGTCGCAGGCCATTCTAGAGGATCTGGCAGCATACTGCGAGATGCAAAGGAACGATGTGTGGCTCAACGAGTTTGCCATGGCCGAGGTCAAGATCGTCGAGCTATGCATCAAGAAAGCCCGACAGTCACAACCACCACCGGCAAGCACGGTGGTACCTCTCGCTCTCGCGTCCGCTTCTCCGGGCAGGCGCCCCTCGCAACCAGTTGGGCAGAGTCATATGATGCCCACGCAACCACAGCTGCCGGTTGAGAGCCCCGACTTTGATCCTTTGATGGCAGGTCTGGGGCTTCCGTATAGCACAGCGAGCGCGCAGATGACTTGGGATGACCCGGGATTCTTTCTACCTGAGAACGGGGACTTGTTGCAGTGGGAGCATGTTCTTAACACCATCATGCATGACCAAACAAGTATTTGAGTATAGCTTGGGCAGGGTAGACTCGTGCACCTGGAGCTGCTCTGTTCGCACGCATATGCATGTACAACTAGCTTTGTCAATAGGCTAGCAAATAATGCATTCTCGATTCGCGCCTAAAGACTTGCCATTCAGATGAGAAGCGCTGCATAGCTCAAGCCTCTGATTCCATCCCGAGTGACCTTTCAAAATGACATATCGCACCTGCTGAGAAGCATTGTGGGATCGTAGCATATTTTATCTTTAGTTGTTGAGAGTCCTTTTCCACCGGTATTACACCTTCAATTCTTTAATATAGGATCAGTGAACACCGTTAACCTTGACGTCCTTGACATGCCCGCTCATTCCATTAGTTTCCTTCTGGGGCTTCTCTTCGTATTCCACCTTGTTCACTAAACTGCCCAGCCCGTGGCTCATCACAATGCGAAGATCATCCCCAGGCGCCAGGAAGACCGGCGGACTCCTGCTCACGCCGATTCCGTGAGGCGTTCCAGTCATGATCACTGTTCCTGCTTCCAGTGTCGTGCCCTGAGAGAGATAAGCCACAATCTCGGCAATGGAGAAGATCATATCGTCCCCCTTTCCTTCTTGCATAACCTCGCCATTGAGGACGGTCTTGAGTTCGATGACTGAGGGGTCCGGCAGACTGCTCGCGCTAACGATGCAGGGTCCCATCGGCGCGAAGCCGTCAAACCCCTTGCCGAATCCCCACTGGGCACCCGCAAACTGGTGTTTTCTTGCCGTTACGTCGTTGGAGCACATGTAGCCCAGGACATAGTCCATGGCGTTCTCGACACTGACGTTCCTTGCGTCGCGGCCGATGACGAGCGCGAGTTCAGCCTCATAGTCGGCTTGCAAGTCGGTTGCTTGGTGAGGGATAAGAAGCGGCGCGTTTGACGCGTTCAGACAGCTGGCTGGCTTGAAGAAGAGAGTGGGGTGTTCCGGGAGTTCAAGGTTCATCTCCTTGGCGTGTTTGCGGTAGTTGAGGCCGATGCACCGAATGGTGCCGATTTCCTTCCGTGTCAGAGGTGGTAGAAGCTTCTGGATTTTGAGTATTCTTGATGTCGGCTCTGCCAAGGCATCAAGTGCTGAGGTTCCGGTAAAGACACGAGCTGAGACTGGAATCGATGCAGCTAGGGCGGCTCCAACTAACACGGTCTTAGGCGACTTGGCGAATTTTGGAGCCGGTGCGGGTATTCTTACCATCCACGTTCTCATCAATCGGCTCTCCGATATACTCCTTCCAATCGTCCTCTGCGATGAATCGCACGAGACGCCTCCACCTCTAGAATACTGAGTTAGTTTATGAAGGTGGATCTACCCCTTGAGGCCAAGAAAACACTCACGGGAGTTATCATTTTGGTTACTTTGTAGGCAAAGTCTCGAAGGCAGACACGACGAGCCAGTAGATTGAATACGTATGAAAAGAAAACGGCTCTCTTGATTTGACAATAGGAACATTTCTGGCCTACTCGAAGTGACGGGTATAAATCGCCAGAGAATATGTCATTACGGCCGTTAACCGAGTGTCGACCCCATTTCGACGTGTCGGTCATCATGCATCGCAGTGGCGTTTTCCCGATGGCTTCGGGAAAATGGATCGGCTTAATGGAGGTCGGGATCTGCACCAAGATAACGGTCTGTCGTATCGAAGCCTCAACCCCGCAAATCCACTTGTCTGCAGCTCAGCAACCCGCCGGCAGATAAGTAAAGTCGAGCTGATGGTTATGTCAGTACCTTCCATTGATCCAAAGAATTGTACCCGTCAATCTCTTCCAGCGCAGTTTACAATGCAGATCTAGTCCTGATTATCAAGGCCCGGCGGGACATGCCAACTCCGATTCAACAATGATTGGTCAGAAAGCTAACGCTTCTCAAGTAGTTTTATCATGTTGTAGTATATAAATGTAAAAACGAAGAAGATGATGAGGTCGGAGGTGGTGACAACGGAACGGTTTTAACGGTGGTTCCGACGTTCGGGAGGGTGTCAATAGTCATGACAAGCTCGGCCGGGCCAAGGGCAGCTGCATTGCCGAGGTGGGCCATGAGGTCAAGAAGGAAGGATACATGTCGTTAATCCATCGTTAAGAGGATGGAATGGACGCATTGAGTCGAGGAAATGGATAAAACTGAAAGTGACAGGGTACTGAGTGAATGGACGAGTGCAGTGGATGCTGGTTGAATGTGGTCGATATCATGGTCTTATTGGTATCCAAAAGTCGGTGCTTGGACGGGAAACAAATACAAGCCTCTAACACAAGCGATGAGTTTACTGATAAGCTTGACATCGCAGCATTCGTCTTGGACATGTACTCGAAGACAAATCGATGACAATCATTTAAGCTAAGGGAGAGGAACATTTGGTTCGGGGGCATTCCTGTTACTCGGGCTGCAAGACTTGGGGCTACTTCCCAACTAGCTTTTCATCCAAGCCCTCGGAAATGGGTTCTGGATTGTCAATAAGGAGTCCAGGCGAGCGTCTTGGAAGATGTAAGCGCAAACTTATAAGACAATAGGTCTGCAAGTCAGAAGGGCACGAGAATCGTATGAGAATCAAGCTTTTTTGTCCCCCAAGCTTTTCCGAGCCTTGCTCTTTACTTTATTACTGGATATGTCAACTAATGAAGGTGCCTCGGACGTGGGTCATGTGGATTCTCATGAGTGAGCCTAACCAGTGGGGGCGTCATAGTTCCTAACCTGCGAACCTGTTGATTTTACGGTTTGTTGGATATCCTGGTTTTGTTGCGTGTGCACACAAAAATAGGATAATTAGTGGTGATTTGTCTAAGGGCCTAGTACTAGTGGCACCCTTGCCTACCTCCTTTGCCTACCTCCTTAGGCAAGGGTAGGGGTTAATACTGCTATAGGCGGTGAGTTACGTGACCCACCTGCCCAGGCTGTATCACCTATATGCTAACAGAACCTATACTCTACGCGTGTTCCAGGTTCCTCTCTTCATCAACAACGTGAGATTCGCAATACTTAACCTCAATCTCACCGAAATCCGGATTATCTAAGTATACTGTGAGAGAGGAGCGTTCGTCAAATTGTGTTAGGTTATTGATAACCAAGATTTCAAAAACAAGGTCAAATACAATTTACTGACCAATTTTCTCTTTCCCACGTCGTTGCTCGTCGTTATCCACCACGTTGATAATGCCCTCCTCGTCTCCGAACCCTTTCTTCGTCCTTCGACTGTCGGAGTTCAGAATAGTCTTTTCTTCTTGAGCCGCCTCGGGGCCCTTGCTCGTTTCCATAGAGTCACCCCTTACGGACAAGGTATCTATCGGGGACTGCGGGTCGAAGAATGCAGCTTCATGCTCTTTTATGTAACACTTCCGTTCATTCTCCAATAAAGTTTCTTCCTCGTTCGATGTTCGCCCTTTGACAGTAGTCAGGCTTGGGATTGTATGCCAGTCGTCATCATCATTGAGCGCAGAATGATCCTCGGAAGATAACTCGCTCCTGTCAGACGGACTGAGACGTTGTTCATCTTCTAGGTCTAGTAATCTTTCGAGATACACCTCTTTTCGTATGACCTGGTCGATAGTGCCCGAAGAATCATGAATCGGGTTTTCTGCAAGTCGACATAACACTCAGCATCTCCCAACTCTAGCAGATCCCTTCGTAAATCATTGCTGGCGTCTGGCGATCGCTTCAAAATGTAACGATAAAGATAGGCTCTCAGCAGACCCGACCGATTTCCCACGGAGCGCCATAAATTGCACAAATCGACTAGGTGCACCTCGGGATTCGGGGATGAACATGTCAGCTGCTGTAGGCAAGCTGCTTCCAGCATAATATCGCCAAGCTCTCTCGCATTTCTTGCGACCATGAGGATAGCCTTTTCCTGCTCGTAGGAAAATGCGATAGAAGAATCCGGCTGCCAATCCGGAGCCTCGTCTTGCTTTGGCGTGTAGTAAACAATGTCCGGAAAAGAAAGCAGTCCATAAAACACCCCTGAGCTGACCTTAGTTTCCCCTTGCAGACTGGATAAATACTTCCAAAGGGCAGCTTGTCCGCAGCGGGCTGTACTGGTGTTCTTCTCCACTAGAGCTTTGGCAACAACCCACTGGAGGTAGGGTCGAGACTTCAGGTTGAGGGAATTTTGGCGTAGGACTCCAGTGGCGTAGTGATGGGCGATCTGGAGGTACATTTTTGCGGTCTGAAGCTCCTCGGAGTCAGCTAGTGAATCTTCGTACAGATTGTTGGCAGCTTCCAGGGCACCCATGGTGAACGCTGTGAATATATCCAGCAAGGCTAAGGATGTTACTTCATCTCCAGTAGGACCTTCCCAGTGCTGTTGAATCACTTGAGTAACCCCGGTTGCATTCTCGTTCTGTGAGGACAAATATCTGTTGAAAAGGCAATGAATCGTTTCCTCTAGTGATCTGGTGGTCAGAAGCCCGTAACACAGGTCTCTGAAGTCCCAAATGCGGTCTTCATGCTGGAGATGTGCATACAGCTCGCCAAATTCTTCTGCGGTGTGCTCCTCTATTGTGCCCACAATAAGCAGGTTGTTGATGAGACATTGCAGCTGAAAATTGGTCAGGCAATCTTGATTGAAGCATAATACAGGCAATTTACTTCAGTAGAGAGTCCAGCTTTGGCCAGTTTTGCAGCAATTTCTGAAGGTTTGGCGTCTTTGACCTTGCGGACAAACATCATCATTAAATTGATGGGCTCGTTCACATGCCAGAACCCAGTTGGCTGATGCGACCTTCTCTACATCTTCTGACGGGTACTCCCTCGCCAATTTGATGAGCGCATGGACGTCTGAAATCTCCAACAAGAATTGACCATACTGATTCAAGACGTATGCGTTGCCGATGCAGCGTTCGAGATGCTCCTCGAAATATCGCTTTGCCGCATTAAAGTGACCTATTCTTCAGAGCTTTGAGAACTCTTCGAGCTCTTCTTCTACATCTCCGGTCACATCCAAGTCCAAGTGTAACGCGACATCTCGACACTCATTGGGGTTGACATGGACATCCACGGTAGGGGATGACTTGCTGGTGCGGGGTTCTTTCTCAGATGCCATGCTGTGTCTTCTCCGTACCACTTCTCGTTTTCGAACTGGAAAGGGTTCCTGTATGAATCGTGGCGGGCTCGGTAGCTTGGGTTCTGGTTGTGAAGGTGCGTGATTGAAGGTTCTCGGGGGCATCCGGTTGATGTTTTCGGTCGACTCCATGTATGGCTGAGGGAACCCTCTACGACCACTCCCTAGAGAAATTTGCCTCGCCTGGTCATCCCAATGGTCGAATTCTTTTTGCGCCCGTTCTAGATCTAGGAAGAACTGGGAACGCCTCGTCTCCGCAGACGCCTTGTCTTTTTCGATTTCGCCTGATCCTTGTGTCTTCTAAAGCTCTCGGATTTCTTGTTTACTTTGCTCCCTTGCAGAATATGCCTCAAAAAGTGCACGTGGTACATCTTCATCGGGTTGAAATGTTTGTTGATTGATATGACGAGAGCCGAGCCGCTCTCTTGAAAACGCAACAGACAGATGTTTCCAATCATGTTGGTTGTCGTTGAGAGAGGACACGTCTGGCCTTGATGACTTTTTGGTTGGTTCTGGTTCTGGTGGAATGTGACCTCGTACTACTCGCATCTGGGCTCGTACGTTGCCCATATTGGCTGTCGAAGGCGAATGTATCTCGTGCAGCACAAAGATTGGTGTATGCGAAACGAACCGCGAAGAAGGTAGCAACCTCAAACGCGGAAGATGTTGAGTAGCGTGGTGTTCAGGTAGACAGATAGATCTCTGGAAAGGAACGGTATGGCTTGCTTGGGAACAATCAGGCCGCAAGCATCCGAACTGCGGAAAACCCGAACCTGATTGAGGACATGGGCGCCTGGCTGTGCATGCAGCTAGCTTACCTATTATTACCTCAAAGCTGGCAGGCTGTACTGACCCCAGCCACTTTAGCGGGCCACGCTGGTTTGTTGCGATGTCCTCTCACTCTCCAACGGCTGGAGTCGTGTCCAAAACAGGATAGTCAGAGCCGACGTCCATTTTCGGTAAAGCTTCATGTAAGCATGGGGTGGGAAGTTGTCTTTCCAAATGAGCGAAGGGCATCTCCCATGCAGGCCTCCGCCACACACTACTATCCTGCATGCCTAGTGATAATTCGGGCCTCCCAACACCAGTCGTTGAGAGACCGCAGAGCCTGATTGAATTTGCCTCAAACATTCCCAACTTGAACCTCTTTCTTCTTCAACCATACCGCTAACAACCTGTTAGCTACTTCGAAATACAAAATGAGCAAAGCTGATCACGCCGCTACAGCGTATCGAGACGACATCATAGGCGGCTACCCGGTGCCGCTCACTGCCGCTGCTCTTAGGGCAGCGGCGAAGAGCAAGAGGAACAACTCAAACGATAGTAGCGGAATTTGTGTCGAGAACGAATATCGGCAGCCCGCCTCCCCTTCGGTGAGGGCAGATGCTGCCATTGGACCGAGATTGAACATCAGACACAATCAGCAACGGCCTGGGCTGAGTATTCGTCGTTTCGGCCGTTCTGACTTTGAACGGTTCAATGAAGAAGCTGCTGTTGGTTCTCATATATTACTGGGTTTGAGCAGCATTTGCAAAGTCGAGATCGAGTGCAATTATTGTTGGAGAAACACGCGATGGGGGGGGTGCTTTGGCCAAACCAGAATCCAGCGGGCATCGTCTATATCGACATATCTTTTAAGCAGCCCCCGGAACACATGCTCAGCAACGCCAACGTTCTCATCACACTGAGCGAAGACGCGCCTCCTGCCCACGGTAGATTTGGTCGCAGGAGACCCATCCGGACATCATTGGATTCGGAACACGCCGTGCAGGTTACCGAGTACTTCGGGCCTCATGCTATCCACGGCCCTCAAGGTAAGAGCCTCGCAACCAACGAGAGGGCATTCCAACCCACCATAGGGGCTGGCGGTATGGTTGAAATTGGTGGGATGGGAACTCGCCAAAGCGTCACTCGTCAATACATTGACAGCTGGACTTTCAAAGGAACACAGAAACGAGCCAAGGACGGCATAGGTCTACGGTGTCTCGAATGGGAGCTGACAGAGAATGACACCGAGAAGAAGCCGTTGCATAATCACGTGTTTCATACGGCTTTCGCATTCTAACACAGCGGGAGGTCAGTTGATATGTGCGTCGAGATCGAGGGACGCCTCAAGAGCAAGGCCAAGCAAGGGAATCAACGGCTCTTGAGATCCCGCTCGAGATCCAGCGACAAAGATAACGTCATGGTCACTCGAATCGATCTGTCAACGGCAATAAACGACTTCCAGCACAAGCTCGACCAATTAGCGTTTGGTCTCAATATAGACATGCAGAGGACTAATCTTGAGGCGATCCCCGTAGAGATGCTGGTACCTACTCAGGCTACATTTAAGCCAGTGGCTTGGAACGCAATACCGTATGCAGACGAGGCCATTTTGAACAGTCTTTTGGAAGCTCCGGATGAGGGTACCAACGAGTTGAAAGAGTTTCTGCTACAGGAAACTACACAGCCGCCGGCTTCCAAAATTTCTCAGCCGGTATATAGCGGCAACTCATCAAGCGGCGATGGGACCCTCGTCAACTACAGTGGCCGCACTATTTCAGGCGGATCAACCGCTCCAAAACATATAGCTTGGCGAGTTCCAGAGGTTATGATCCTGGCCCTGGTCAGATGGTTGATGTTGACGTTGAAGGCAGTTGGGGCAGAGGACGTCTACCTCGCTGGCATACTCGTCTCTACAGATGATGGTGTCAAGACGACCGCGGATCGGGACATCACGATCGACCGTGTGGAATCGGAAATACGAAGCAGGAGCGGCTCACGCATGGAGTCAGTTCCAAACGGGAGATTGCTGGACGCAGCAGCGACTCAAAGCGTTTCTGCGGGGCTTCTAGTCCCTGAACCGTATGGCAGTCGCTTTCAAAGCCGCCAGAGGAGGCTGGGCCATGGTCGAGTTTCGGGTCAGAATGGCGCCAGTATGGAACTCTGAGGGAATGAAAATAGGTGTAGCAACTGACTGGATTCAATTTGATCATATCAACACCACTGACCGGCGGGGGGAAAAACCTTACCCTGGCGTTGATCAGCACAGAAGAGGGAAAAGTCATCGAAAACGAGCGAGTAACTTCCAGAGCCCAGGGTCTAAGGAAGGCCAGCAGCTGACGCAGTCAAAGAGCGTAGTGACTTGAAGGAGTTTACAAAACAGTGAACATTTGATCTGATTCTTCCACCTCTGCGAATAATCTTTATTCTCCCAAAATCTTAGCAACAGAATAAGAACTTTCTGCGATGATTAGATAGTGTAGTAGTGGACTGCGAAGTCATGTCCAACCACGTCTCTCCTGCATATGTAGGACGTGGACTTTTGGACATGCAGTGTTGAGTGGATCTTAGATGCCAGTAATACTCCAGATTTGGGATCCATTGAGAAATAGGTTTGATAAGAGTCATTTTTATGCGACATCGGTCTGTATTAAATGAGAATTCAATCTGCGCCCTGTCCCTTGACAATTCGGAAATATCAAATCCGCGACCTATTTCCTCGCGCGTGTAAGTAAAGTTATAAGAGGAGAGTTAAGCTGTTAAGCTCTTAATCATAGTTATCTCTAATAGGCTAGAGGTTAAAGCTATCGCTTGTAGCACTAAGTAAGGCAGTATTATTAGAGGTATGGGTAATGCCTATCCAGCTACCTAGGCTCACCTATAGGTAGCTAGTAGGGGTTTTACTATGTGTTAGTAAAACTAGTAATAGGTTGTGGCCTGCACTGGTAGTGCGTGCTAAGAGAAATAAATAGAAGGAGAAGTTGTCCTCTAAGTCTGAATTGGATACAGAGACGTCCTCTAGGACAAGCCATTTGACAAACTCTTCTGGACCAGACTTGGATGCTGAGTCGGATGGCAATGTAGCTTCGGTATCTTGCAGGTCAGATTCCGAGGCCAAAAAAAGAGCAAGAGCCAATCCGAGAAGAAGAAGAAGAATGAAGGAGAAGAGGTTTGGGAGTTGTGATGGCATAATAGGCTATTGTTCACAAGCATATCTAAAGGAGAAAGCTCATTTAATAAGACAAGCTTGACGATGGGTCCGCGTAATCAAAGCTGAGGTGCGCCACACACTTGACTCCACCTTATCCTCTATGAAAATATTGGAATCAAGGATTCTTAACAATTAGATCAAGCACAATAGCTCAGGGGTAGAGCGCTGGGCTCATAACCCAGAGGTCCCTGGATCGAAACCAGGTTGTGCTATCACGCGTTATCGTTTTGTTTTGTCTTCTGTTCCTTTTTTTTTTTTTTGAATTTCAAAGAAGCGCCCGACATAACGTTACCCACTTTGAAAAATTTGCAATTTTCGTATTAATACAAGGTCGATTGACCAACCAGTTTTCATTTGTCCAAAAATGCCACCGACAGTCTTATATACAGTTGTTGGGAAAAAGCCAACGGGCAGACAGTCACGACAATTACTCTGTGACAGTTGGCAGAAAACCTACTCGAACCGGACACAGTCTTTCTATAGTGACTGACTATTGGTCAGCAATTATTGTGTGGTTCCAAAGCACAGACACAAAGACTTGTCTCGCTTCTACAATCTTATTGTTCAACCAAAAAGCTCTAATACCGAACAAGAAAACCTGCAATCTGTGTCAAAGATGAACCAATAATGGAACCAGTAATAGGTTTTTGTTGCGGCTTCCCTTTGCCGATAGATGAATGCACAACCCGATATGGACACTCTTTCATCTCTACAAGCTCTTGGCAACTTGGCGACTTCAATTCTCATTAAAGCTATCTAGTAACTCCCCCACCCTATATCCAAACCACCCCCACATCCGAACCACCATCATCACCACCATCGCCACCACTATCACCACTTATTTCACCATCTCTGCCGCCCACCCATATGCAACTTTCGGCCTCACTAGGCAATTTAGATACCCTAGATTCATCCGGACTATCTATATTACCGGCATCCAGACTCTGCGCCCAGATTATATCCTCTATAGTGGCAAAAGTGCTGTTAGGCAATAGGCAGACCTTTTTCCTCTTACATAACTATATATTATCTAACTAGGCCTATAATAAGTTAACTTGCCTCTTTAGAAAGGCTGCTTTAGATACCTGCTTATTATATCCTTTTTACACCTTTCTAGATAAGTAACAGATAGTATAGGTATCTAACCTATCCTTACCTAGCTAGGTTAACTAGTATAATTAATACTATAGATTAGTAGATTAATAGGGAGTTAACTATAGGATAATAGATTTAGCTTTATCTTACTATTAGCTACTAGACTACTAGCTAGCCTGGCTGGCCTGGCTGGCCTACTAGGCCTTAGTGACTAGTAGGTTAGATAGAGGGTGCCTTTTAGATACTAGCTATAACCTAGTAGCCCTCTAGCTACTCTTAATGTTAATATCTATAATAGATACCTTGTAGGCCTTAAAATAACACTTTAGAAATACCCTTTTACTAGTAATAGTTAAATCTATTACCTAGTTATCTAGATATCTAACCCTCTAGTAATAGGCCTGCTTTAATAGGCTAAAGACAGCTATATCTAGAGGCTAGAGGATAGTAAAGGTGTGTAGTAGTAGAAATAACAGATAGATATAATACTACTAGTATTTTTATATAAAGTTAATAGTTATATAGCTATAATACCTATTAAGAACTAGTAGTCTAGCCTCTTTTAGCTAGGTAGGCCTAGTATATAGAATAAAGACCTCCTCTAGCTATTTAAGGGTAGTATTATTAGTTATCTAGCTATTATCTATTACTATAAATTACTAAGCCTTATATCTAGATAAGTTAGATAGGTTAGATATAAACTACTAGGCCTAAAGTAACTTACCTTTATATATAAGTAAGGGGGGTAAGGAGCTCTTAGTAGTAGATATATACTTAATAATAGATACTTATACTTAAGATCCTAGCTGCTTTTTCTAGATATATTATAATATTATAAAGCCTAACACTAGCCTATTAACTTCTTTACCCTTTATAATATTAGTCTTATCTATATTCTATCTATTAAATAGATAAATACCTTAGATAGTAAGGATACTACTAAGGTAATAAAAGAAATCCTAGATAACCTTAAGGGAATAAGCTGCCTATTACTAGGTATTAATTACTTTAGATTAGAGGGTTCTAATAAATAGATTTTACTATATAAATTAGGCTATCTATTTCCTCCCTATAGGAGGATGCCTATTACCTATTATACGCTTTACTAGGCCCTTTACTTATTAATAGGTGATCTGCCTGCTAAGGGAAGCTTAGAGGGATATATAGGCAGCTAGATTATCCTCCTAGGCCTAGGATAAGTGCTGCCTATCTTTAAAGGTAGTATTCCTGCTTTACCTACTAAAGTATTAATGCCAAAGTGTTGCATATGGTATACCTTATCTATAAGCAGTAGCCTAGAGGCTATACTGCCTAGACTATATATCTAGGAGGGCCTATTAGAGCTTATCTTTGGAATATTACTTTATAATGGGTTAAAGAAGGTATCCTAAAAAAATAGCGTTATTTAGCGATAAATAGTAATTGTTATGATAGTTTGAAAAAGGTAGTGGTGTTGATAAAGGAGGGGAAATGCGGGAATTTCGGGTGGTTTGGATGCGGGGGTGGTTCGGATATAGGGTGGGGGAGTTAGGGTCTTGAAGAATCCAGATGCAAGTTGAATTGGCCACAAAGAGCAATGTTCTTCCAACCTCAACGTGCATTATATAGTAGACGAACATGTAATATACTTATTTCCTGCTCTTCCGTTCTCTAGATAACTTACAGAACAATCATTCTGACGGCATTCAGAACTAGCGATACCACACAACTTCGCGAAGGACGGTGTCCTGATACTACTGAAACGTAAATACGATACAGGTAGCCCCTGCTAGGTAAAGTGACCAGTGGCAGCATTCAAAATTACGACAACCTCTCTCCTCCTTTCTCTTTTGTAGAGGCTAGGGCAAGGTAACGATAACTTCGGCTACCTTGTTCTCAATCGAAGACCCGAAGTCGCCCCTGTTACTCATTATGCAACGACCTTCAACTCCGGACTACTACCAAGACCTCGGCATTGATCAAATAGTAACACTTGAAGAAATCCAGAAAGCCTTTGGAATCTTGGAGAAAAAGTGGCGTACAGATCGAACGGAAAGACCCCAGAAAATCCACCGTGACAGTGCTATGACTGACAGCATGACACAAGCACGGACAGCGTACGAGGCTCTATGCCAGCCATCAGAGCGCGCAAAATACGACAACGAGTATGCAAATATCAGAGCTGCATGGTTTCGTTACCGGAAGTGGACTGAGTGGCAAAGGGTAGAAGACACGACGGTAGGGAGAGGGGACAGCATGCTCCGCAACAAGCTCACGAGCTACTCGCAGAAGTTCATGGACAAGATGAAGGAGCGCAGGACGCAGCAATCGACGGTGTTCGTGGGCGGTACGCCTCGGAACGAGGGGCACAAGGAAGTTTCAGACGCCGCAGAAGAGTACGAGAAAGACCGCAGCCGGCAAGCGTGGTCAGAGACTTCATGTGCCACAGATATGGAAGCAAAGTCTACAGACAAGACGGTTCGTCGGCTCAGGGAAAGTTATGCAGATTCGCATCCACAGAAGCGTCTCTGTCCCAAGACCCACCATCACTGGCAAGGCTGGTGGCCAGAAATGAAAGCTTTCGTTTCTCCTGCCTGTCCCCGCTGCCAGTTGTTTGCATCCAGCTTTTATTGCTCAATTTGCAATACGACGGTCTGCTTGGCCTGCAGACTAGCGCAGCGACGCGGTTTCTGTTCAGATATACCTGTCTCTGTATAAGTAACTTCTATAGGCCGGTGAATTAGAGGCGATTTTACTAGAATATTACTGTCTTGTAGTTTATCAGGATTCTATTAGAAACACCTGATGTTATTGCTAGCGATCTATCTAGCAGTGCTGAGTCCACGAATGATCTAGGAGGCTGCCATTCATACGGCTAATAGGCTATAGGTGTCTTATATCGACTAACCACTAATGTCCACTTGATCGGTCGGCGTTGTGGCAGAGTGGTCTAATGCGCAAGACTAGAAATCTTGTTCCTTCGGGAGCGTCTGTTCGAATCAGGCCAACGTCGTTTTTTGATTTCTTGATCAAGCCTGATCCTTACTTGTTGCAACATCGGCTGCTGTATCACTACTTTTGATTTCTGGTGCACCGATGTAGGAAAAATGACTCTTCACATCTTGTACGATTATGTGGGTTGATATTGAGTAATTCTCACGTGGGTTAGGTAAGTGTCAGCGGATTAATAAGCAAACAGGCCTCTCCTTTTAAGGTCCTCCTAGCTTCGGTATGCCATTGTGTTCCTCCTCACCCACTTGGTCGGTCTCATTGAGTTGATAGTCTTAAACGCCTTTCTGTGAGAATCCATAAAGCTGGCCGAATCTAAGCCTGCAGGGTAGTCCACCGATTGGCAACATTAATAAGTCCTCAAAACTTATTGCAACTATGGAAACGACGAAGCTCAAAAAAGCCAGGCAGAGGAAGGTAGACGCCCCTTTCGCGTTTACAGATGCTTAAGCATGGAGTGATCACCAACGGCTCACCGGATTTCATTTAGGCTTGTGACCTTTGTTACCACAAGAAAATCAAATGCGACAGGAAACAGCCCCTCTGTTCGGGCTGCAAGCTGTACAACTCAGAATGCACTTACACCGGCCCCACGAGGGCGGCCGCTGTTCAACCAAACGAGTGAGTGAATGCTTATCTATTTATAGGACACGTAGAGTCGGATATAAAAGTTGATAATATATAAGTTCCAGTCGTCAGAAGATCGAGATGCTGGAGGCCCGGGTGGCGCAGCTGGAAGCGCAGAACGACCACGGGCCACCACCGCTCCAGATCACTCAGGGCCTGGCTATTCTGTCCAGCGAAACTGGCTCGCAGACTCGAATCTCCAATGAAAATGAAACATGGGCTCTCCATGCCGAATCATCGGTCGACGATTGCCCTGCATTCTTGACGGGCCACAACGTCCATCGGGAGGGCGACGTCAAGACCCTGCCGTCCCTCCCCCACATTCTTCCGACGATAGAAGACTACTTCCGAAACTCGAACCAAGTCCTTCCTCTTTTCGACAGGGGAGCCTTCATGAAGATGCTCCGCGACTGGTACGCGCACCCAGCGTGTCGCACACCAGACGCATGGGCGGCCGTCAATGTTGTCCTCGCGCTGGCGCGCCGGCACACCTATGCCTCCAGCCCCGAGGAGACCCAGAACATGCGGCGGTACGTCTGTAACGTCCAGTCGGTCTTGAACCAGCTGGCGTTCAACGAACCGAGTCTTCTTGCCCTGCAGATCATATTGGGGCTGGTCCTGGTGTTTCACGGTTCGGCGGACCAGCGCCCGGCCTCAGTCATAATCGCGACGGCTATGAGGCTGGCCCAGACCCTGAAGCTGCACACAAAGGCCGGGAATCGAAACCTCTCACCGGCGGAAGCCCTCCAGCGGACCCGGGTGTTCTGG
Organism: Colletotrichum graminicola M1.001; assembly: GCF_000149035.1. NCBI lineage: Eukaryota > Fungi > Ascomycota > Sordariomycetes > Glomerellales > Glomerellaceae > Colletotrichum > Colletotrichum graminicola. The sequence continues at coordinate 250,941 of NW_007361028.1, read as the reverse complement.
CTCGCCTTCATCCTCGACCGCGACTTGGCGATGAGGACATCGCAGCCGCCGATCCACCAGGACGCGGACATCGACGTGGACCTCCCGGTCCCCGACCCCCCAGACGGCGCAGGCCTGATCCGCGGCTTCTCGGGCCAGGTGTTCAACTTCTTCCGCAGCCGCGTCCAGCTGGCCTACATCGAGGGTCGGCTCCACGCCATGCTCAGGTCCGCACAGGCGCTTCGACTGCTGGAGCACGAGCGGAGGCGAAATACGCTTCGCGTCCGGGCTATGCTGGACGGCTGGCTGGAGGCGATACCGATGGACTTCCAGCCGCACCTCGTGGAGGGAATGGTGCCCAGAGAACGCCTCCGGTGCATCTCGCTGATGCACTACACCCACCTCCAGCTCGTCGCGACGACACACCACACGGACTCGCACCACATGGAATGGATGCAGGAGATCCTCGACTGCACCAAGAGGCAGGCTCCCTCCGTGCGGTCCGACTTGGCCGCTCGTCTGCCGAGCTGCTGGAACAAGCTGGTCGCGCAGTCGCGGACGTGCATGCAGCTCTATGCGGCGACTCCCGAGAATGACTCGGCTCTTACATGGTACGACTTCGATTTCTGGACGCTTCAGCTGGGACGTGTGTGCGCGACTAACTGGCTCGCTTCCTAGGTTGGTATCGTGTGGTTATCTCACGAGCGTCATGTTCATCACGGTCAACAACCTCGCGTGCCCGGACAACCCGTTCCGTCAGACCGACCAGAGCAATGTCGATTCGGCGCTGCTCCTTCTTGAGCGCCTCATCAAGGTCACTGACGACGACAGGCTGAAGCGGATCCATGAAGCTTGCACGGAGCTCAACGAGAAAGCGCGACAAACAGTTTCATCGTGCTTCCAGGATGACTTCATCAACCTCCCAGGACTGGATTTCGGCGATGAGGATCCTCTCGATGCTGGTCGCTGGGGCTTGGTGGATGGCACGCTTTGGGAAATGGAGGGCTGTGGGAAAGTCATATAACCTTCTATTCTCAGTATTGGTCCACCAAACACGTCTTTCATCATTCCTTTGCTAGCCAGCTTTGATCCGTTTGCCCCGTATTCGCTCATTTCTTTCAACTATAGCCCCTTCATCTTGTATTTTTTTTGTTTGATCCAGTAAGAATCCAAAAGAGATCCATCGTATGATACTATTTGTATCAATAAAGACCTTCCTCATCTTTTCCGGGAAGCGACCATGACACAGTTGTTTTTAATCCGCGCGAGGACGTCGTCGTCGCCACACTCGATGATTGCTGTGCGCGCATCTTCGGCCACGTTTGGTCTCATGTGTAACCGGCGCCAGAGCGTCTCCTATACGCGTCGCAGGAAGAAGTAGAGGTTTGTCATCAGCAGGAAGTCTGCAAGGCGCACAAGTCGGGAGAATGCTGTGATCGGCTGGGAGTCTGGGAGGAAGGAGATAACACGATCGGACGCTTTCTCGAAGTGGTGGCGAATCTTGATATCGGGCGAGTTCAGCACAACCTCCATAGCCTCTACAAGGAGTAGGAAGGTCTGGGCGTCAACATGTTCAAGGTGGACAGCCTTTGTGATGGTTTCCTTCCAACCTCCACGGAGGCACACTCTGAAGAACTCTGAGTTGTCGCAAAGCCAGTCCTCTTGGACGGACACAACGGCGTTGCTGAGAACGACATCTGCCATGGGAGGGGATCTGTGGAAAATTGTGAGCGCAACAAATCGAGATCTGGAACCGCCTTGTGCTTACTGTGACTGTTTGCCGTGCGTTGTCTTTTGCCTTTTGGCTTGATGAAACTCTTCGTCTTCCATTGTACGAATCTTGTAGAGCTGCAAGAGGTCGGGCTGCAGAAAGGAAGAGGACCAAGGTAAGGCGGACTGCAAAGAGTGTGAGTGAGAGAGTCGATAGAAGAGAAATATCAGACGAGGAATCTCTTAGGGGATTAAATAGGAAGGAGCGGACTCCCTTCCTTCTACGTACACATTCCCCGACTATACCGGACGCAACTATTTCCCGGCTTCTATCAATATCGAATCAATTCCTCTCCCCTCCCTACTGGTATTACACTCCATAATCTAAGAGAACTCACCTTTTCTAGCTACTCAACTTCACTTGGCTGCTTTGAATCTGCAAGTGAAATCTGAGATGAGCTCGGAGCTAGCGGGCGGTGGGCCAAGCAAACGCGTTATTGCAATCGCCTCTACCAGTGTCAACAGCTCGGAAAGAAAACAATTATTTAAATCACTGGACCCTATAGTTGGGGAGTGCAAACGAAGACAAGATGAACAGCAACCACAAAGTGTACATGGTATCTTACATAATTTAATCTCCAGCGCAAGAGCGAATAGATATAAGAAAGGTTCATATAAGGAGAAAGAAAGCTAGATCAAGCATCGCAACATCGGCTATTCAATCTGTTGCCTGAAAGAGGAAAGAGGGAGAAGACGACCATCTGTGTAGGTCATTGTTGGGATCCGAGACTCGGAATCATTTGATTTCAGCTTTCTTGCTATCCTGGCTTCTTTACCCATGGCTTTTCTTTTTGTGTATATTCTCTCAAGAGTTGGTTAACATCAGTATGGTAGTATCTCTGAGTCTAAAATGCATCCCTTCATAGAAGTCTGAATTCCTCCAGAAAAAGTTGTTTCTCGGCGATAAGGTCTATATATACCCCTTCCATCAATCCTTCTATATCACATCCGCCGATCAAAAGCCACGACTTTCCGTCCAATACATTCCTGACAACAACCGAACTGTGCAGATAGCTCCAGATGACATTGCATAAACAGCTCCAACAGCAGACCCTATGAGGTATCACAAGTTCAGGAATGCCTAAAGATGCGTCAAGAAGACTCGAAGGGTGCGACCAAACAGTATTCGTACCTGATTCTAGCACTGAATTGCAGACCACCCGTTTGTTCTCTGTGAGAGAGGTCATCGATGGCTTTTGCAAAGCCAATATTGGCAATCACATACCAGATTCCTATCTGCCAAAGCCACAAAAAGGTGTTACATCGCGTTGTCGCTTTCACGGAAATTATTACTGGCCAAAACTACTACTTATTTACAAATCAGGTAGTGATGTACCCAGTTTGTGTGTACTCAAAAAGCCTTGCAAGAGCACGATAGTGGCTGGCAGTCAGCTTTGATTACTCAAACGTGCATTGCACTTTTCTGCTTGAAAATATATTTGACGGGCAATCAGCCAAAGTCCCGTCAGGGTGCTGTGCGTCTCATATGCCAGAGCTCATACTCATATCATAAGTCATGTAAACGGGTATCTATCTATAGGTTTCCTAAAAGAAATGGCTCCTCTCTCTGCTCTCTCCGCTGCTGCGCCCAACGCCTTTTCTTTGGCGACTTTCCTTACATCTTTCTCATTTTTTGGTTTCCTGGAGGTCGAACTCTTCAGGCGGGCCCTTAGACCCTGACTTCAATTGCCCCTCGAGCCGCCAGATGTGGGCCGCCATCGTCGACTCGACTCCGTCCCCCGGCGCCGCCGTCGCGCCGATCGAGTCGGACTGGCTGGATTTCGTCCTGTGAATGTCCACGCCCACCAAGCTCGAAGTTGACGACGCGTCGTTCTGGACCGCGCCGGACCGCCGCGCGCGGCTCTCTGATGTCGTTCGCGGGGGTTGCCCCGGGACCGTCGAGCCCCTGGTGGTCTCGTGTGTCCGCGACGAGATGCCAGTGGCCTGCAGGATCTTCGGCAGCACTACTACCCAGAACTGGCGTATGTTCGGGAGGCAGGCCACGAAGATCCCCACAGCAAGCTCTATTGCGGACCAGATGACGGTTTGGAACGCGACTACTGGCAACATTAGCACTCGGCGCAAAAAGCGGAAAAGCATGCCTCAGTGTGGAGGGTATCTGACCTTCAGGGTCAAAAGAGGCCCCAAACGGCCGAATCACCTTGATCCGATAGCCGCTGGCTGCGGTAAGGCTAATCACCCTCAATTAGCCACGGTTCTTTGTCGCGGAAGCTTTATCTACTGCAAAGAACTCTTGCACTCTCATTCACTCACAATATACCCGCGCTGAACATGGACATGACGTCCAGCTTCTGCTTGCGCGGAATGTTCAGTCTGTAGATCTGCAATACCGGAAGAAGCAGCATCCAAATGTCCAGGATGAAGTTCAGCGCGCCGTGGGCCAAGGCGGGGGGGTTCGAGCTGGTGCACCGGCCCTCCGTCTTGCCCGTCCATCCGTCCCAGGCATAGTTCAAGGGCCTGCAGGAGGCGAGCGAGGCGGTAAGGAAGGAAAGTAACAGCATGGGGTTGAAAGCTTGGGTAAGCCACAAGACCCTCCGAAACCGTTGATCGGGGAAGACGCGGAGGTACAGGAACAGGACGGACGCCTTGACGAAGGCTAGGCCCAGTATGTACAAGAAGGTTACGATGAAGAATGTCTTTGGTTTCGGGTTAGCTTACATTGACGACGAGTAGAGGGGTTCGAAAGTGTGCGATTCTTACTTTGAGGCCTTCAGTAATTTCGTCAGGGGAAAGGTACCACACATCTCTTCCAGACTCGGCAGCATCAGCTACAGACGTACGTTAGGTTAGGCCCGTGATGGATTATGACGTTGTTCTGCAACAGCTTACCGATATAGGCGATGGGGGTAAGCACCGCGAAAGCAACCTGCATCAGAGTCAATGGTGATTCGGAAAGATGATAAGAGAGTCATGGAGGGTGAGTAATACATATGCAACCATGACTGTTGTATCGTCCCAACCCCAAGGCGATATCTTCATGCACTTGTGGGCGATCCGCGTAACGATCACAAGGGTTGTGAAAATGAAGAGGGCCACCTGGATGCACGCTATGGGGCTTTCGCGCTGAACCATGGGCACGCCGCAGACAGCATCCGTATGGTTTTTGGCAACTGTTCAGAAGGCACGGTCAGTCAGCCTCGATCCCCGGTTTCGACACCGTCAGGTCCGGTTTCCCTCACCCAGCATATCAATGGCGGTGCAATTCGTAACGACGCAGCTTTGAACGTAGCGCGAGAAGGCCTTATCGTTGCACAGGCAGGCTATGTCTGTGGTGGGACAGTGGGTGTTATGGAGTTCTTGACGGATGCATTCGATCTGACCGCATGAGCAAGTGCTGTGACGAAGGCATTGCTGGGAAGGGTCACTCACTTCGCAGGGCGGAAATCCCATGGACATCATCGGATCCAACGCACTCACGATGCTTCCCAGCATAAACAAGGAAGCAAGCAACGCGAAGAATCGGACGGCAACCATGTTGACGGTTGTTTTCCACAGACTTTCGACATAAGGTTGCAGGAAACGGGCAGAAAAGCAAACATCAACATAGATTTAGAAAGAAACGCCTGGTCATCTTATCGATCTCTGCTCTTGGCTTCGGCGGAGCGAAAATGAATGGGGTCCACGAATGGATACAAGATGAGTGGGCTTTCTTGACTCGGGTCACGAATCCTCCGACCCTCTCAGGACCCGTAGAACACCTCCGGACTTGTGGGAGATCGGTGCACCAGGGGGGCGATGAATGATTGACCTTTCCAGCGCCGTTGAAGAATCCGATAACCCGCATTGGCCAGTGGGGTCGTCAATAGCCCCAGTGGTACCCCTCCCCTTCCGACATGTTGAAACGATGGACTTTGCCGAACGAGGACAGAGAGCACCCCAAACACCTTGCTGTGCTCTCTCTTCGTTCACCCGAGATACATCCGCGAGCATCACAAGGTGTCTAGGAACGGCTGTTTGTCGATACGCTCTCATGGCCATCATCTAGCCCTGTCAGCGCACGAGTTAGACCGGCTCAGACTCGAGGGTATAATTACCCTCCAAATGTGGCTACGTTGTCCGTCGTGGGATATGCGATGTCTGTGCGCCGCGCTAGTACCTGCAGCAACTTGTTGATATGTCAAACTTGCCTAGCATGTAGTTTATATACGGATATGCGACGTGCCTCCTTGAACTCACCCTACCATACTGCAGGGCCTACAGTATGGTAGGGTGAGCCCAAACTTTCGACACGTGACGTATTGTGCGGCAGAGATGGCGAAGCACTGCCATCGGCGAGGGACCGCGTCCGCTCGGACCTCCCGTTGAGCGGAGCCGAATCCGCACGGACGCCATGCGAGCGTACGGCACCCCGCCCGCCTGTTCCCTGGGCTCGTCAGGATGGCAGCTGTGGATAGGAGATCGGAGCTGGCGAAGCATGGCACCACTCAACAGCGAACAGGTCTCCCTACATGGTCTAGTTCCAAAGGCCTGGATACCTTGAAGTGCCCCTGACCCTGTAAGGAGTCGGTTTGGGAAGACCCATGCCATCTTCCGTAGCTCGTACCAGCGATTGTAGATCTAGCACGGCTTTTGGCTCGGCCCAAATTGAGAATTGTGAACTGCCGTCCGCCTTTAAGATAGGCGCTGCAGCTGGAGCTTAAGTAAAGACTGTACATTCAGTAAGCCTTGCAGGATTGGTAGTTTAGGAGGTTTGTCAAGTTGGGGTCAGGATTTAGATAGTTAGAAAGGGAATATGGGTAATTCCGGCGGTCAAGTTAAGTTGCTTCCGGACAGCGGCAAGAGTTCGCACTTGAGTTTCCGGAGCTCTTTGGAGGCATACAAAATAGCATCGATTCCGGGTCAGGAGGGATACAAATCCCCAAGTTTGCCGCAAAGAGTGCAAGCCTTGGTACATAAAGCGTCGTAGAATTCACGCAGAGAAACGCCGGTGACGATTTGTGTTCGTAGTAAGGCGCAGACAAGGTTCAGCCCATGTGTGGCCACCATCTGATATTGTTTCACAGAATCCACTGTCTCTCTCGATCTGAGATTTGTTTGTCGAAAGTTGAATAGAGAACGTATATCCAGATGGAGTAATACGTCATGTAAGAGCTCGAGGGGAAGGCGATCGAGGGAGCCGAGTCCCGTATTGGACGTCCGCTCGAAGGGCGTTGCTATCGAGGACAGAACACGGTCGTGTTCGCGAGTTGAGAACCATATCCACAGACCGACCGTAGTCTTTGCGATGGTAAGCAGCGACTCGAACAATTGCGTCGCCCTGATCCTCGCGGGGATGGTATTCGGTGATGGAACGATACCCGTGAGGCAAAGGGGCAGCCATTCTCGAAGTTTGTCAGCACACTTGAGTGAAGGGGGCGCGGGTCGCATTAGACGTTTTCAGTCGCAAGTGACGAGCTCGATGATGGGGTGCCAGGTCGCATTTGTATGCTACCAGCACGTCTCGTCGAACTCGGCAATACTAGCAGCTGCTGGGACCCGGACTCGAGCGCCGCCCTCTCTATGGCCGGCGCTGCGTTTGGCTTGTTGTGCATTTAGTACGAGCCTTAGATTCCAATTTCAGGCAAAAAAAAGGTCGAATAAAGATGCACTCACCAGGAGAACCTCCAGAAGCCTAGAAGTGGATTCAGCGCCACAACGGTACGAGACAATTCATTCGGAAAATCAGGTGAGATGAACAGTGGGAGGTGATCAGAAACGAGTATGTGAGGTTGAAAGTGAAAGAGGGAATGCCAGCCAGGGCAGTAGGTTTTAAGAAATGTTTCAGCGAGGGCATTGGGTGAAAGTGGCAAGTTTCCGTGGCACCTGAAGTTTAGTGCGATTGTGATGACCAAATCCTCAGGTCTCATGTGCAAGCCCAGAGAAATATACTGTGTCGTGAAGCTGGAATAGCTTCGTGTGGCTGGTACCAGTGGAAGCCACCACAGATGTGGCGTACCACCCGCACGGACCGCTTGGGATACGTATTTCTACCACTCCTCCGGTCCATACATACATAGATTCTTAATACCTAAGACAACAATCCGTACTTTACCCTTAAATGACTAGACGCTGCGATTCATCATTTTGAGTGGCTAGTGCATTCGGATTGTTACTTAATCCGTAGCACGACGCCCTGCCCAAACGCCGTACATGGAGAGCCGCGGCTCGCCAAGTGAACTCATGCTAAGCCACAGTCGATTCTAGCAATGGGGTATCGGAGTTCGTGGTGACCGCGCTGTCCTGGTTGGGCCTTGGTTGACAGGACGTGGGCGGGTCGCGCAGACCTTTGAGGTTACAGGGGTGTTCTTCTGTTGGGGAGTGCCCTGTCCCGTCCTAAGGAGGCTCTGGTCTTCTCCGCTTTCTACATGGCGGTATCACAGTCTACAGTTGGTCTACAATTCAGCAATCGTTCAAGACAGCGTCGATTCGGCGCTGTCAAAGGAAGATTAAGAATTTGTGACATCGTATTCTGAATAACATGGCGGATGAGTGAGACCAAGATACTTTCCATAGGGGATTGTTTTGGCTCGTAGACAACTTCAGTCGGAAAGGGTTTACTTATTAAATGTATAATGTACTCTCACCGGCGCCGTGCCGGGAGATTCGTGTGGAGGGCGCTGCCGGGCCCCCCATGCAATATTCAGTCTACGTCTCATCTCTTTGGTCATTATCACTTTGTGAATCCAGGGGGTGGAGGGGGCAAAAAGCTCCGAGGGGTCCAAAAAACACCCTCAGCGCACCCGCATTCCTCGCGGGACATTTCAAGGCCCCTCCCCCTTTTCGCTGAAAATCAACGCCGAATTTCATGCATTTTACATGGACACCAAATCCCCGGACCGCGAGTCGACCCTTCGCTCTATCATCGCTCACAAAAGAAAGAAGCCCGTCATTCCGTCACCATCTCGTTTCACCATCCGTCGTTGGGGCGCCGCCTCGACCCGCGAAAGTAGTCGTATTGCGACGGGTCCTGGTCGAGCGAATCCGCGTCGGCCTGGGGGAGTCCACTATAGCCCCTCGGTCCGCCGCCCAACGCGCCCACAGTAGGGCCCGGTGTGGGAGCGCTCACGGGCATGCCCGCAGCGTTGCGCACCAGCGCCGTGTCGCTTCCGTTGCTGTTGATATTGTATAAAGGGCTACGAGACCGATCACCCATCATCGCCTGTTGAGTGAAGCCGGCCTGTGGTGAGCCCAATCTTGTCGGAGACTGCCGGCCGCTGGCGGTGGGCGACATGTAGGCCGGCGGGTTGGGTTTGTAGGCCGAGAACCCCGACTGACCAGAAATGTCGCGCCGTTGTCCCGTCATGCCACCCTGCAATTGAACGCCGGTAGGAGTCCCGGGACGGGAGCCGTAGTCAGACATGGATCCGGGCGTGCCGGGGCGCATGATGTCGAGATCCCGGCCGAATAGGTCACCCTGGCCGTGCTCGTCCGCGAATTCTGCCCTGTTCTTGTAGAACTCGAAGTCGAGGTTCGACTCGGAGACGAATTCGAATCCGGGCACGTTCGCCGACTTGCCGGGCTTGCCAGAGCTCATGGGGTCCAACGCGTATGTGTCCGAGTAGCCCGAAACGCTCATCATGTCGCCGCTGTTGACCTCTCTTCCATCCGAAAGACGGCCCTTGTAGACGATGTGCAGATACGGCTGTGCTTTTTGGTGCACCATTGGCGTGATGAGCGGCTTGTACAACGCAGGGTGACCGAAACGCGATGCCAGGCGCTCGCTGCGCAGGCGTGTTTCCTTCTGCATGCCGGCTTCGGGATGCTTGGAAATGTTGGTCGTCGACAGGTAATGAATCTTGTCGTCAAAAACCCTGGAGCAGACGACCTTGAAGATGATCAATAAAATGGGCAGAGGGGCGATGGCCAAGGCCTGGCTGTGAGTCGCCCAGTCGGCTCGGGCCCACGCGCTGAGGAAGAAGACGCAGTTCGATAGGAAAACGGCAAAAAGCATGCGGTTTACGAGGACGCGCCAAAACATGCCTCCAGACTCGGTCTTGGTGACGAAGATGTAGAGAAGCAAGTACTTCTTGAGCCAGTAGTCGATGGCGTAGTACAAGGTGGCGGCCGGGAGGACCAAAGGCTGAATGCCAGAGAAGCCCAGGGCGACGGTCGCATAGTAGAGGAAGTAGTTGTAGTACATGGCGTAGTCGAACGAAGGAGGCGCCGTGAGCTCGATGAGCTCTCTGGGGGTCGGGCTCGAGAACTTGCGCACGAAGAAACTGTAGACGAGCGTCCAGAGCTGGGCGAGGTCGATGGCAGCACCGAGGTTGCGCTGGAGAAGCCATGTAACCCAGAAAGGACTGACTTTGCAGAGGGCCGTAAAGATTGTCGTCGCAAGATTCTGGTCAATAATGGCGTGCCAAGCATCAATGCTCTTGTTGCCATTCGTCTCCGAGACAACAGCGGACACAAAGGACCAGACGGCGCTAAAGAGTGAGAACACAATGAGGTTGTTGAAGACGAAGAAGGCGTAAAGCTTGGCCATAACGTGACGCTCACGACCCGTCTTTGTCTGATCTCCGGCTTTCATAGACAGCCGGCGGAAGATGATGGGAAGAACGAGATAGACGAGCGACGTGATGGCGGGCGACGCGATACCTTGGACGATAGCCCACCAGCTCGGGTCCCTCGCAAGCTCTCGTTGGAATGCCGGCCATACGTTGCCGAGGTTGTCCAAGTTGATGAGAAAGATGGCAATCATGGCGTTGGGGGCAACCCATACGAAAGTGAGCACTGCGATCCAGAGGTTATTGACAATACGCCTCCACCGACGGACCGAGGAGCTCAGAGGCAAATTGTCCCAGATGATGTCATTCGGGCGAGGGGCCAAGGTGATTACCGCGCCATTCGGGCGCTTCTTGCGGCTGGCGTAGGCGATGTTGTGGGCCTCGGCGATATCAGAGTAACTGGCAAAGCCGTAGGGCATGGTGCTCCGCTTATCGACGCTGAGCCGGACTTCCCTGATCTCGATTTCAAGCTCCTTGATCCGCTGCGTCAGGTACTCGATGGCGTCTACCTTTTGACCCTTGGGATACGTGGCGAAGGACGGATCCTTCTTTGAGGGCTTGCACATCGGACGGGCTGCCGGAAGCTGGTCGGGCTTCTTCATGTACTTGGCCAAGACCTGTTCCAGCTTGCGAACTGTGTGGTCGTGCTGCTCGATCAACTTGGGTAGGTCCTTTACGTTTCGGGCAATGGCAGTACGGGAGAAAGAAGAAGAGGGCACGACTTTGTCGATGATTCTCGCAATGCCCTCATCGGAGCATTTGTCCTTGGGAATATCGTACATCTACCATTGTCAGCCTCGACATGAGAAAAGGAGGGCACGTTCCAGCGCCACTCACCATCAACGTCCGCGCATGCAAGCTGTTCTGATACTCCTCGCTCTCGAAGTACCTACGGCGGAGTAGCATCACCTTGCGGTAGTTCCACCATAAGAAACCCATGACGGTGAATGTAATCATGTACGCGACGGCGACCTGAGCCCAGTAGGCCTCGCCCCAGACCGCTATGGGTGTAATCGCATCGAGCCAAGTCTCGTCAATACCATCCGTACGGTTAGCCAGATAGGTGGGGATCAGGATAGCAAGGCAAAAGACGGAGATGGTGCAGAACATGTAAAGACACATGCGGATGAAGCGGAGGAAAATAGTGGCGTCCATGCCGGCATGATGGACCAGATCAGCCTCGCTTGTGTTCCATAGGGGCGGGATCCAGGACCATATCTTCTTCCCTATGGGCGGAGGAGCATGTTTTTCGTCGGCATGTTTGAGCTTGGGCGCGTATACGGACTGGTTGTATGGCCGGAGCAGGGAGAAGGTGAGGGCGATGCCGATGGTGACGCCGAGAGAAGTGCCCAAGGCAGCCCAGATGGAGTTCTTTTGCAGCTGTTTTTCGACAGTCAGTAAGCGGAAATGATGGCGGTACGCTAAACCGAGGACTGAAGGGTTTTCCCCACCTGTTGACTGTAGGGATTCTTGATCAAGTTCAACAGCTGCTTGCCGGCATCTTCGCTCATTTTGGCTGACGGGCCCCCTCGGGGCACGAGGGGTTGAAGTGTTTCTCCAGGTGCGTCCCGGCGAACAAGCAGACGCCGGAGGTCCTCGTTAGCGATGCTATCTTTGCAGGTGTTGGATCAGGCGGCGACGATTCGGAAGGGGGGCACGGCCGGTCGGTTGGCCGTGACGTATTAAGGGCGGCGGTGATGCGAGGTTTCTCGTCGGTATTACGCGGATTCGTCGGTATCGCAGATTAAAGGGCGGTTTCGGTTTGTCCGTTCGTGCGAGTGTTACCGGGAGTACAAAGACGAGTGCAGGACGACAAGTGAATGACGCCGGGAGCCGCAACGAGAGTCGGGGGAGAAGAGATGGTCGGGAGAATTGGGGAAACGAGGGATGGTGTTTTCAAGCGAGTGTGAAGAACAAGGTTAAGGTAAGGTAAAAAGTAAGGTACAGTAGGGAGTACGGGATGAAGAGGTTAAGAGACGGCAGGGGGGGGGGGGGGGGGGGGCAAAGGAGGTAAAGAGGGAGGGATAGGATGGAGTGCAGATGGCAGATGAGGGAGCACGGAGCGAGGTGGTTTGTTGAGCCAAGAGAGAGGATTGCGTATGTCACTCCAGGCCCATCCCAGTCCTATGGGTGCGCCGACATCCGGTGTATCACTGGAGGAGAGAGTGTGTGTGTGTTTGTGTGTGTGTGTGGTTGACTCTGACCCATTCTGCTGGACAGAGTCCTACTAGCTCGTGAGCATGGTACGGATAAAATACAATAAAAGGATAAAATAAATAAAAATACAAAAAGAGCATGCGTAAGAGAACACAGCGCCGCCCCTTACGTCCCTGCAATTTTTGCGCTAATGGGGTCGCGAGGAGAAAAGACCCACCTCATTCGACCCAGTTAGCGGTACGTACCTAGCTGCCGGTAGTGCGCTGTATCCGGACCTGGGGCTCATTGCCAGGTCATGCATTCTCCCTTTGCCCTCACATAGATGGGTGGCTGCTCATGGTTTTGGCTGACTGCAAAGATGTAGTGTGTTCGTAAGTGTTCATACCATGATATGAAACGCAGTCTCCATGTTTCCACAAGGATATACTTTGTATGTTTTCCATGTATGTCTCGCTCTGCCCACAGCTGCAGGAACGCTGGTTATGTAGGTTGTGAATGTACGCTTGTTCATAGGTACGATACATGTGCGGTACGTACCCATCCGCCCGGAACGGTTTTGGCGGAGAGGGTTCCTCTTGTTTCGCGGACGGAACTACCTACCTACGTGGTGCATACAAACTTGTAAAGAAGACAATAGACACCCCCCAAGCGGTTGAGATGGGCCTGGCTGTAGTTTACACACGCAAACAGCTCACTCCAGCCAAGCTCGGGACTCGAGGGAGCATGGGCCCCCCTCCGCCCTCCCTCGTGCCAAAGGAAAACCAACCGTCTTCGCAGGCGCATCGGCAAGCCCGCCGCCCGCTGTGGCTGTGGCTATTTTTGACATACCGCACCAAGTGGGGCCCAGCATTGTTGCTCCTCGGCACCCACCTGTACACCTTCCTTCAACCATTCATCATCACCCACACACACACACACACACACACACACACACACCACACCACGCGCGCGCTGGCAGAGACGAGACGAGACCTAGGACTGAATAGGACCCTGTGCCTGCACACCTGCTGAGAGAGAGAGGCATGGCATTGAGGTCGATAAATCGATAAACCGATGGATACGAGGCCGCCAACATGCTAGCCCCCCACTTCCAACGTCCAGTTGCCCAGTGTCTCTGTTCCAGCTGGCCGTTAGTATAGTATACACTACTGGCACGCTCGGGTCATTTGTCTATTTTTTTTTCCCTGCCGTGCTGCTATGTCTGGTCGATTGATGCTCAGATTTGCGTGATCCCCGCACCTCGTCTGAGGAACAGACGCAGATCTGTACATTGGCGGAGGGGAGTAGACGTTCCAGCCATCAACAGAAAATCCTTCGTGAGAAGCTAGAGAAAGAGAGAGAGTTTCTGATTGCGTGTGCGCGGGCTTACGGCGATGATGCCCATTCTCGAGCCGCCGGCTTTTCAAATGGTTCAATGTTTCTCCCTCCCTTTCCGTTTCGTATCGTTTTGGCCTTCTAGGTAGGTATGCAGTACCGGTATGCGCCGCGCCCCGGAAAGGCGGCGTGTCGATCACGGCTCTTCATTCCTCCCATCTTTGAATCTCAATTGCAACGTCAAGCGGCACCCTGTGCCTGGGTGTCAGGTTAAATGACGAACAGAGGACCTGTCTTTTGGGTTCTGCTCCCCCCCCCCCCCCCCCCCTTTTTTTTTTTTTCCGTCGTGTAGCACCGAAGTCGACTATAGCCGTTTTTGTCAATCAATCGTGATTCGCCGAGCGTACTCCGCGAGGGCTGGAGGAGATAGCCGAAAGTAATGGTCAGATGTTTACACCGGAAACGCTCTCCTACAACTATGGCTGACGACCGCTCACCTAAAGTTATCACCTTCCATTAGTGACCTAAATCAACTCTCACCTCTCCTATCCGAAAAGAGTGAAGCCCGTATGCATACCGCCCCTCTCGCGGAGGAGCAGCGGGAGCCTACTCTCCGCTTCTTTTATTAGTGCTCGGAATGCGACTCGATTCTGTTACTCATAGAAGGGGCCTGGGGCGGAAGTGCTGATAGGATCCTCAGGTATAAACCTAGATTCTCCAAGAGAACAGACGGATGGAAGTCGGTGTGATTCCAATCAGACCGTCGGTAGAACTTACTGGCTACGACAGACCTTCCCTTAAAACGTCGGTCTAAACCATAACAGCCCCGGTTCCTTACAGGCGGGTGCTCTGTGAATGCGACTCACTCGGTAGGTAAACAGCCGGCGACTTGCCGGGACGTAACGTTTCTGTGAAGTGAGGCAGGCAAAACCGAGGCTAGCGGTACCATGGTTGGCCTGGGCCCCCTGGGCCGGGGTTCCAGGTTAAAGGAGGAACGGGGGCCTTTTTTTTGGTTTTTCCCCCCCCCCCCCCCCCCCCTCTCTCTCTCTCTCCCACGAGAACCAAATACCTTTACGCCTCGCATGTCATCAATCAGGGGAAGCCCCTTCCTCTCTCAAGGTACAGAAAGGCGTCCAGCAGGGCTATGCATTGAGACTGGAGCCAATTGAATGGGTCAGAGTTGTTCGAGACCCAACCAACCAGCGGAAGAAAAAAAAAAGAAGAAGAAGAAGAAATGGCCGGCGGAAGTTGGAACGGGTCAAACTCAATGCAAAAAGCCACAATGCCAGTCAGGAGAGCAATCGGCTGTGCACGAGTGATCACCTAGATGCTCCCCCCCTCCCCGTCCCGTACCTTGCGGGAAGCATGAGATGACATATCTGTACATAGCAGGGTACCTAAAGAAGAAGAAAATACCCGCCATGAATGATGAATGCAACAAGAATCACCCGCGACTTCGCCACGCAGCGCTTGTTAGCAATCACTTCAGAAAACAAGACTCACTCTCTCACGCGAGTCGCAAAATAAGCACCCGCTTTCCTTCCGTTTACCAAGCGGAAACCAGCTCTCTCTCGCCCCTCCCAATCCGTCAAGTCACGAGGGCTTCGAAGCAGGGTCTAAATGGAAGGGGGGTAGGGGGGCAAGGGCCATTCTCCACCTCCTCTCCGCCCCCCCCGATTATGCCTCAAACCCACGCCGTCTTACCTGAAGGGATTCCAGAACAGACGGTAAGGTAGCGTTGTTGTTGGTATGTGGCTACAGGCTAGAAACGCCTCCTCGCGCAGTTACGTCACAGCCCCCCCCCCCCCCCCCCAGAGCCACTACGTAGTAGCCATTTTTCCATTCGACTTCCACAAAGCCCTTCCTTCCCTTCCTTGTGGCTTCTTCTTTTTTGGCCCTGGAACGCACGGCAACCCGTGCGTGGAAGGAAGGAAGAAGCCGTTCCGTTCGCCTTTCCCCTCGATATCGCCTAGCGTCCTTAGGGGAGCTTTTTTCTTTTCTTTTTTCTTCTCCTGGTTTCCCTTTGTTTACGCTCTCGTCCCTGGCATGGGCTACATTCGTCACGACTCGCCCGGTTGCCTCTTTCCCGGCCCGGATGAGCCGTCCTGGTTTTCCCCTTTCTGCATTCCAGCCAGACCGACACACTCGCTCGGGTACCTGGCAACTAATACAAAAACAGGAAACAGTAAGAGGCGCATGTTGCTCTCTCTCTCTCCCTCTCTCCACATTCCTAGGGCTTTCGTCCCGTTAAAGAACTTTAAGAAAAGGGGTCCTCACACCCGCCCTTCCATTCCCGTGGTCTTCAACATGGTCTGCAAATCAATGGCCCTTGGTGGCGCGATCCGTGGACCCTCGGATTCTACGTACCACCGCCGCTTGAGCCGAAGAGCTACCAAGTGCCGTCTTAGTTGACGTCATCGCCTAGTTGTTGCTCTTCTGCTCGGCCATGGATGGTAACATGCTGATGGCTCGGATCAACGGTTCTGTCCGACCCGATCGGCCATCATGAAACAACACTTTGCTTTTATTTACCCAGTGTTCGGAAACTTCGCGGGTCAATGTCTGTATACCACATCGGTCGCCGAGGCCAACATCGTATCCGTAATCAAACCGTAATTCAAAGCTGCATATGCAAGCATCGTGTTGTATACATGCAAAGATCTCCCCCCGATCCATTCCATTGTTGATCCAAATTCGAGCCCGCGCAGGAAAGCAATAAGAAAAGGAAACAAGAGCATGATCCCCGCACCACCTTTTTTTGCCTGCCCATCATGAACATACGAGGATAGGAAACATGCCCGCGTGACTGGCTCCATCCGGGCCTTGGTCAACGAGTGGTCCTGTGCTGCCTGCTGTTACTCAAGCAAAGTTGACACGATAAATTGTCCGCTTCCTGAACGTCCGCACCATCCACGGCCTTGTTAAACGGGACCCTGGGAGCGAGTCTTGCGCGCAGTCCTGCCGACGGGGTGAATGACCTTCTTCACATTTCTGGCCACCTTGTGACCCAACGACTCCTTTTCCTTTTTCGACGATTCCTTGGCCGCACCGTTTGAAGGAGGGCGACCGGGCCCCCTCTTGGCCTTCTTCTCGGCTGGCTTTTCCTCCAACGTCTCCCCGACGCCGTTGGTGCCGTCGGTACCGTGGGCCCCGTTGGCCCCGTTGGTCTCGACGGAGTCATCCGCCTTGCGCTTGTCCCCAACCTTGGGTTCAGGCGGAATAACCTGCGGCGCGGCTTCACCTTCGCCTGCGTCGGCAGGTTCGGCATCGTTGAGAGCGCCCGTCATCTCGACACCCTTGGTGGCGTCACCGTTGACAGCTTCAGTCTTGTCGATGATGGGCTCCTTGATGGGCTCGTCCTCAGCCACGGGCGCTTTGGCGGGTTCTTGCGCGATGGGCGCTTCTACCGATGCCTTCACAGGCTCATCAGTAGGCGCAGATGTCACGGCCGGCTGCTCAACTGGGGTGGGATCTGGCTCTCGGACGCCGGTTGAAGCCGGGCCATCCTGGTCGGGAACCTCTTCGACGGAGGCAGGCTTTGGCGCATCAACTGTAATATCTGCCGTAGCCGGTGCATCCGCTGGTGGAGCAAGCGCAGACGGTTCCTCCGGCTTGGTAGATTCGTCGACGGGTGCAGCTGCTGATGTCTCAGGCACGGGCGCGGTTTCTTCCTTTTTCTCGTCCTTCTTCTCCTCGGCAGGCTTCATCTCAGCGACCGGAGGCTCCGTGGCCTTGGTGTCCGCGCTGGTAGTGGTCGCGACAGTCTCTGCGACTGCGATCGGGAAAAGGATGTTAGCGCATGATGGTCCGGGCATGATGGGTGAATAGCGACGGGAGAGCCTCGCTTATACAGCAAGCACGTTGAGTTTGGCCAAGGCAAAAGGCGCAACATCGAGCAGCTGTACCGACTCGACGCGATCACAATTAAAGCTTCGTGATGCCTCACACTCACCTTTGTCGGCGCCGTTGGCAGCGGGAGCAGGTGCAGCAACGGGTACGGGGTCCATGGCGATGACGTAAAGCAGTGTTGGTGGGCGCAGAGTGCGCGGTCAGGAATGTCGCAGTCGGTCTTGAATATGGGCTCAATGGCCGTACTCGAGTATCGATAATCGTTTGGTGATGATGGAGTGGGCTACGGTGATGTCGATTGACGATGGAAAGCTGGTACGAAGAGGATGAAGTTGAGTTGGGAAGAGGAGAGAAAGAAGGGATGAGAGAAGCGAAAAGAAGAGGTGAGGTTAGAGTCGGAGTCGGAGAAGCAGCAGGAAGCATGGGAGAGCTCTTACTCCTCTTGACCTGCTGGGCTTGCTGCAACCACACGGCAGGTCATCGCACAGAAACATGGGGTTAGATGGCAAGGGTAAGGGCGGCGGCCATCGACTCGGTGAGTGTGTGCGCGCACGCACATAACGTGTCTGCGCGGGCCATCGGGGGAGGGAGCTGTTACTGCTACTGCATAGCTAACAGAACAGGGAGCGGACCTCGAGCGACAAACATAAGAGATGCTATGAGGTTTGCAAGCGACTGCCGGCGAGAGCAAGGTTCCCCCTCGCAGCAAAATCAAGTGGAGAGGAACCTTGGTCCGCCGTCATGTCAACCTGACCTGACGTGACGAAGCAGCTCCACGACCGCCGGTGCAGGGCGGCTGGAGGCTGGAGCTCAGCCCCGGTTAAGACCCGGGCAATCCAAAAGAGGCCTAGTCATTTCATGGGGCTGCCGAGCTGGATTTGATGGGGAAGGGGAAAGGGTGAGAGAGAAGGTTGTTTCTCTGGCTGGTAATTGTGAGTGAGTAGCTGACTGCGGTTGAACGGCGGCATAGCATAGTCGTTTCTTCTGTTCAGCAGGAAGCAGCAGAGAATAGACGAAGGTGTAACAGAGGCACAGAGCTCCTTTTGGCGGTTGACACAGCTACCTACATAGTAAATTGTGTTGCAAGTTCGTCTCAGCGGATGTGACGCCGATTATCCCCCCCTCCCCCCATGAAGGTGATGGCCCAAGGACCATGTGTGCATTTTTCTCGACAACACTGTGTCGCCGGCGCCGCAGCAACATCGGCAGAAGCAAAACCAGCATATTTCGCGATGTGGTTTTTTCTTTTCTATTTCCTTTCATTTATTTATTCTATCTCAATTTTTTCGATGAGTTTCCAGCCACGTCTGCTTGCCAGGGCAGAAAGCGGCAGCATCGCGGTGTTGCAGCATAGCGATGCGGGGACGGTGGCGCGGCGCGTCCCCCACCCCCTCCCGCCAACTTCTGTTTTCTGGAACCAATGAGCGCTCGCCGTCATCCCCGAACCGTGGTCTGAGCTTCCGAGTTTGCTGCACGCCATCTGCGATCGGCTCGAGGCGTATGAGCATGTGCTGCGGCTGGTTGCATCGCTGTCGAACAGAGAAATACGGGCCCTGTAGTGTACACGTTGTTTGTTTTCAATCCAGTTCAAGAGTGCGATATGGAGAGGTAGACGATATTAAGTCCTGTAGGTCTATTGTCCGTGGTGCATGCCATGTGACATGGTTGCTGCTGCGCAGGGACGCTCGCAAAATCGCATTCTCGCCTCAACACTGATATTGAGACGTCGGCATGTCGATATCTTGCAGGCGAAACCGTAGAATGCGAAATGTTGTCTCGTTGCACCGAAATGGAATCGATACAGTCAACCACCCCAAGCAGCAACTGTAAAGTCAGGAAACCACCTCTACTAACGGTGAACTCGAGAAACTCGACCATTGATTTTCTTCTTATCGAGATTTATTTTCTTTTTTGTACTCTATTTTCCTTCCATCCTCAACAGCGGCTATCAAACAACAAGATATCTACGTGGACTAAGCCGAAAGGCGTGTAATGTAGTATGCAGAAGCTACACAGGAAACATAGCAGAGGGTCATGAAAAATCAGGCAATTAGCCATTGTAATTGGATTTAGGCGCAAACATGCCAGCCAGATTCCCGTAATTGAATCATTGCCGTCGAAAAGGTCGAGAATCTGGAAGCATGCAAGCTGGGAGACCCTCGCCTTGT
This sequence comes from Colletotrichum graminicola M1.001, assembly GCF_000149035.1. NCBI lineage: Eukaryota > Fungi > Ascomycota > Sordariomycetes > Glomerellales > Glomerellaceae > Colletotrichum > Colletotrichum graminicola. Next base: position 231,197 of record NW_007361028.1, on the reverse strand, counting down.
CACCGTCCCCCCCCTTGGATCTCAGGGGCTGGGTCGTGCTTAGTCATCCTCCCCTCAGGGTGCCAAAATGGCATTCCGCCGCCAAAGGACAGCATCGTCGTAAAGCTTAGCCCAACGCGCAGCCAACTTCATCACGCTCCTTTCCGCCCAAGACCACCGCAACTTTTTTTTCTCTTCTCCAGCTTGTTCTTGTAATCATACCGATTCCGTTCCGTAGCAGAAATGGCGCCTCACAAGTACTCGGTCATCCTGCCGACCTACAATGAGCGCCGCAACCTCCCTATCGTCACCTGGCTGCTGAACCGCACCTTCACCGAGAAGTAAGTTGCGCGTGCACCTTGCAGCTTCTTGGAGCCAGATCTCCCGTCCCCCATTCTTTGATTCCGGTGTTTCCTGAAGTTGTCGAAAACCTGCTGACCTTCGCTCCCCCTTTCCAACAGCAAGCTCGACTGGGAACTCATCATCGTCGACGACGGCTCCCCCGACGGCACCCAGGAGGTTGCCAACCAGCTCGTCAAGGCCTACGCCCCGCACGTCATCCTCAAGGCCCGCACCGGCAAGCTGGGCCTCGGCACCGCCTACGTCCACGGCCTGCAGTTCGTCACGGGCGACTTCGTCATCATCATGGACGCCGACTTCTCACACCACCCCAAGTTCATCCCCCAGATGGTCGCCCGCCAGAAGGAGGCCGACTACGACATCGTCACGGGCACCCGCTACGCCGGCAACGGCGGCGTCTACGGCTGGGACCTCAAGCGCAAGTTCGTCTCCCGCGGCGCCAACCTCTTCGCCGACACCGTCCTGCGCCCCGGCGTCAGCGACCTGACGGGCTCCTTCCGCCTCTACAAGAAGAGCATCCTCGACAAGGTCATCTCCAGCACCGAGAGCAAGGGCTACACCTTCCAGATGGAGATGATGGTCCGCGCCAAGGCCATGGGCTGCTCCGTCGCTGAGGTGCCCATCTCCTTTGTCGACCGCGTCTACGGCGACAGCAAGCTGGGCGGCGATGAAATCGTCGAGTACGCTAAGGGTGTGCTGTCCCTGTGGATGAAGGTCTAAGGGAGGGAGAGTAGGAGGGGAAAAAAGACAATAAGCGGAGACGGAAAGGGGTGATACGATACCGAGGGATATTTATTCTTTGTTGTTCCAGGAAACAATTGGCATGAAATGGGCGTTGGGGATGGCACGGGAATCAAGTACCGATACCTAATTATTGATAAGTCACATAAAATTCTACATTCTGTTCAGTGATGATAGGCCATTCCAGTGTGTTCTCACTCTGGATGTTTCTTTGTATTACGCCAGGAACCAGCCCTCTACATGATGATGATGATGATGATGATGATGATGATGATGATGATGATGATGATGATATTCAACGCCCGACAAGTCCATCTAGGTGGCACAGGGCGCCCGCTCAGTCTATCTCTAATACTACTAGGGTATACTATAGTGAACACTTCAACATCAATACTACAGCAGGCAAAGCAGAAATACTGCCTTTGAAGATAAGCAGCATTCCTCCCAGGCCCAGAAGGATAATCTAGCTGCCTATATATCCCTCCAAGCTTCCCTTCGTAGATACGCTACCTATTAACAAGTGAAGGGCCTAGGAGAGCGTATAATAGGTGATAGGCAGCAACGCATAGGGAGGAGATAGATGGCCTAATTCCTGCGGCAAAACCTATCTATTAGAACCCTGCAATCCAGAGCAATATTAGATGCCCGAAGATGGGCAGCCCATTCTCCCGAGGTGACACAGCCTTCCTGGCAGCCGTTGCGGATCTGACAGGAGTAGCTAGGCTGCGGTGGTGTAATGCAAATACACAATAGTGTTGTGAAGTGACGCAGTGCGAAGGTGAAGCGTAACAGTAGAGCAGTAAGCAAGGCAAGCAATAACGAGAAGCTGAACAAGTGACACAGGACAAGATAGGTAACAGTAATAATAGTTGTCTCTAGGTTGACCCCCTTCCTAATAGGAGGTCTTGTGGTAGTGATATATATACTCGGTGGGCACGTGAATATTTACGTGCCTGTTGGGTATTTGATCACTGTCCCACACTATCTACTGTTCTGGCTGTTCCGGAGCACTTGTCCTGTGAGACGAGGTTATCCAGGATTACTTCCATCGTCTAGCCAGTATCCCTGCCATCCAGGGAATCCATCCATCTGAAAGATGGAATATGGATGAAACTGGCATAATGAAGGGCAGAGGGGCCAATGGGCTAATGATGGGCTCTGCCGCATCGCAAAACATCCGAAAGAAGCAGCCTGGATCCAGGGCATGGATCTCCCTCATCGAGTGTGTATCTGCCCATGGGAGGGCCCTATGCCCATTAGTTATATATAAGGGCAAGTCAGTCCAGGCCCAGTGGTTCCCATCTAACAACCTATCTAGATATGCTGGATTTGAAGGATGATGATGGTGGCTCGGATATAGGGTGGGGGAGCTACTACCTAGGCACCTTGGGTACCTCTTGTAGCCTTTACTCTCATGAGGATAATTCTCAACAAACGATATGTTTCCTTTGCAGCTTTGTACAATAAGCAGCAAAACGAGCTTACAATAAGCATCTAGGATGTTCTGTCAGGTTTGCTAGTGAACCTGAATAACCTAGCTGTATAAACCTTCAGCAGAATGATTTATAATAAACTTTAAATCTTAGTTTACTTACATTACTCGTCACTATTACTAGTAAACCTGCTTATGCTTTTACGTTAAGCTCAAAGTCTTATTAGACTTCAACATTCCTATACTATGTTTCACTAGAAACATATATAGTTTGACATTCTGAAGGCCAAAAGTTTTGCAGTAATGCGTAAGCTAATAGTTGACCTAACTCTATATCAAATTTAGCTCTATGGGGAGGTAGCCTACTGTATCTACTCGTTTAACTAACACTCTACGTGTACTTAGGTTGGCCGATTACATGCCTCTGTCAACATCTGATGCTGATTTGCTAGGTCTTTTCAGTAATCACCTTGCCTATCATCGTTAGATAGGAAAAAGTAGAATAATAGTTAAACGAGTGAGTACAGTAGGCAGGCACTAGGGCACCGGGGGTTTCTTCTAGTAAATTAAACCTAGATCAGACGCCCCTGAACTTTATTTATCATTAGTCTTACTTTCAGTGCTAGGTAATTACTCGTAGCTATCTACTCCATAGGTCACTTTACTCTTACATGACATTAGATAACAGTGGCCAGTCTAGCACAGAGCTTTAGGAATAACATTCTCTAATTCCCATATCTTCTTGCCACTTTCTTACAAGTTATAATAATCTCCGGCATGGACTTTACACAAGTGCCGCCAATCCTACTTAAGATCTCTGAATATTAGAAGTATACAGGCCATACGTCATTGATAATTACTTGCCTTAAAGGCTGTTTGTTGAAGCTCAAACTTCAACCATGTCGACATCAACAGTCAAGGCTTTCATAATGGAAAACACAATTTTGTCTTTATGGCTCTTCGGTTTCATCGCGGTAAAAACCTAGCTAATATCTGTTTGTGCTCAAGTTCAACAACTATTATGCTCTGGAGTAGATCATCGGTCACGTTTTGATTACGACCATCTATCGACTCTACTTCCATCCTCTTGCCAAGTTCCCAGGCCCATGGCACTACGCTGCATCTCAAATACCTATAAGCATACAGCGAATAGCCGGAAACGAACCTGTTGTCTTTACCAAGCTTCACGAGAAGTACGGTCAGTACGTGCGCATCGCGCCTGGGGAGTTGAGTACCATCAATCCTGTCGCGGTAACAGACGTGTACGGACATCGCAATGCTACCAAGCAAGTCGGCAAGGATTTCAAGGTCTACTATATGAAGAATGGACTAGGCGATGGGTCTGAGAGTATCTTGACCGCCAGTGATGAAGACCATCGCCGGATGCGAAAGATCTTTACGCCGGCTTTCAGCGAGAAGGGGATTCGCAGTCGAGAGGGTATGCTGAAAAAGTATACAGATCTCTTTGTGCAGAAATCTGGTGAATGGTTCGACCAGAACGGCAAGGTTGATATGTATATGTTCTCTAACTTTGCTTTGCTACCTTTGATATTGCCACGGATCTTGTCTTTGGCGAAACTCTTCGCCTTTTGGAGAGGATGGAGTACGAACCTTTCCTGAAAAACATTTTCCAAGTTGTCAAATTTGTCGCTTGGCGGAGAACTCTCCGATCGTTTCCTTGGTTGGAAAAGATCTTCATAATGCTAGTGCCGAAATCTATAACCAAGAAGTGATGGCAGCTATTCAAGTTTGTTGGTGAGAGGGTCGACAAAAGGTTAAACAGAAAGGGTACTGATCACCCAGATTTGTGGATTCTAGTCCAGGAGGCTGAATACACAGGCCAGGGGCTGACTTCTGGTGAGATGCGTCAGAACGGATTTGTTATGCTGACTGCTGCCACTGAAACGACTTCGTCTGTAATAACGGCATGAATGTTTCTTGTGGCTCACCACCCAGACAAGTTAAAGAAACTCACCGATGAACTCCGCCAAAACTTCACATCAACCGAAGAAATGACAACTCCGACCGTACCTCATCTAAAATACCTCCAAGCTTGCGTTGAAGAAGCACTGCGTTGCTACCCTCCTCTGCCTGAAGGTCTTCCTCGACGGACCGGACCAGAAGGAGCAACCCTCGACGGCCACATCCTGCCACCTGACGTCAGTTCTCTTACGATTGAGTTCAAAACAGATATCCATACTAATAGGTCTACAGACTGTCGTCTTTTACTCGCACGCTGCATCATTTCTTTCTGCTACCCACTTTGCTCGCCCTAAAGAATTCATCCCGGAGCGGTGGCTTTCGCCACCTCCTGAAGAATTCAAGACCGACTGCCTAGACGCAGTTCATGCCTTCTCTGCTGGCCCAAGAGATTGTATGGGTAAAAAGTATACACTCTTCACAATCAATGCCACTGCTTAGCATCTTTACTGACTGTTTCAGCCTCGGCTATCACGAAGTGAGACTTTTTGCGGCCAAGTTCTTTTTCACTTATGACGTAGAGATATGCGAGGAAAGCGTGGACTGGATGAATCAAAAGACATCCGTCATGGGCGTTAAGAGACCTCTATACCCTAGGCTTCGCCGGGCTAAAGGGAGTAGTGACGTCCTTTTAAAGTAATATAAGGGCCTAATGTCACGGGACAAGGTGGCCAGCCCGGTAGATCCACGGCCTTGCCGATGGATCCACCTGTCAGCCGAAGTCCAAGCTTAGATACTCCGTACATAGTCAACGAATCCATCACCTATTTTGACTGTGTCAAGTGGTAGCACAACCAACGTTGCGATCCCATGGGGTAGTGTGTGCCAAGAAAAGTGTGCAGGAGAGAAGGTTGCGAGCCCTCTACATGTTTCGCCCGCCCGTCACCATGATCGTCTGACCGGTCACGTAGCTGAAGAGCGGACTGACGACGGCCAAGATGACGGACGCTGCCTCGGTCGGTGTGCCGGGCCTCCCCAGCGGGATGTCGGCGTGCGGCTGCTGCTGCTGCTGCTGCTGCTGCTGCTGGCCGGCTCCCTCCTGCGCCTGCGGGATCCCCAGCGCGATCCTCTCGCCGCCTGGCCCCTCGACGAAGACGCCCTTCTCCTTGGCGTCCGTCAGGCGCGTCGCAATGCGCCCGAAGGCGACGGTGTTGGCGCGGACGCCGAAGGCGGGCCCCCACTCCTTGGCAACGGTCTTGGTCAGGCCGGTGACGCCGGCCTTGGCCACGGCGTAGTTGGCCTGGCCGGCGTTGCCGTGGACGCCCGAGGTGGAGCTGATGTTGACGACGCAGCGGTTGGCGCCGTCGCGCACGCGGAAGTAGGGGGCGGCGGCGCGCACGAGGCGGAAGGGCGCCGTGGCGTGCAGCGCGACGATGGCGTCCCACTGGGCGTCCGTCATCTTGTGGACGACGCCGTCCCAGGTGTAGCCGGCGTTGTTGACCAGGTGGTGGATCTTGCCGCCGCCGAAGGAGGCGGCCTTGGCCACGAGCTCGGTGATGTAGTCCGCCGAGAGCACGTCGCCGGGCACGCTGAGGGCCTGGCCGCCGCCGGCGTTGATGCCGTCCGCTACCTCTTGGGCCTTTTCTATGGCGGTGGGGTGTCAGTAAGGATGCAATCTGGCTGTGTTGTCGTTTGTTGATGTTGCTGAAGAGAAGCAAAGCATACTGGCGTCAATATCAGAGACGACGACTTTCGCGCCTTCGTTGGCGAACAACCGTGCCGTTTCTGCCCCAATCCCTTGTCCGCTCCCGGTAATGATAGCCACCTGGCCGGCAAGCATGCCCTTGGGATAGTTGAGGTGGGAGGCGATTTGCGTCACACGGTCCGACATGTTGGTGATAAATGCGGTGAAGGATGATGTTCAATTTTTCAATTACTATATGCTCCTCTCAACCAATCTGTGGCTCTCTGGAGGGGGGTGGAGGGGGTATATTGCACAATGCTGATGTGCAAGACTTAAAGCTTCGCTTCGAGACCAACCCCTGGCCTGCCGAGGTTCCCCGCGGTTTGTCTATCCGCCCCTACTACTAGACGAGGTACTGGTGGTGGGGTAGAGCTGTTCGGTATCGAATAACCAGATCGACAGAAGCTCTGATCATAGGTTCCCCAAGGTGAAATGTTACATTCCAACTGGCCGTCCCGTAATCAGGGTATATATGCTCTTTTTTACGCATCAATGGGGACAGTTTCTCTCCTTGGTTCGGTACCTAGTATGAGCACGTTAAACACTGGAAAGACGCCCCCTCCAGTCCTTTCCCCTCTCGGAAGCGACATCTGGGGTAATTCGTACCTGAGCTCCGGCCTTGGCGCCCCGTCGGGGATTAGATAAGATAAAGGAAAAAGGTGGGATGTCTCCGCCTCTGTTTTGACGACAGGTTGGTGTGTATCCATCTCTCTGTCTCTCTCCTGCGCGCCCCCCGCCTTCTGCACCCCGTTGTGCCGAGTCCAAATCACCAAACCCTGTTTTGCAATCATGTCAAATCGCGGAGGTCAAGGCGGAAGCAGGGTCTTTCGCGGAAGAGGAAGGGGAGGCGGCCCTGGAGGCGGTAGTGGTGGTGCTGGTGGCGGCGGTGGTGTTGGTCGAGGTGGCCGTACACATTCGGGTCCTTGGGGAAGACTCAAGCCCGTCGACTTGGACCCTCTCGACAGCATCGGTCTCCCCTCCAAAGGCGACACCAGGTGAGCCCTGCACCCCTCCAGATGTCGATTGGTACACGATTGCCTGACTGACGTGTGTTACGGTCCAGGCTTCTGGACTTCAAGACGCAGGAACGGTACTACACCAAGATCGTCGAGCGCTACATGACCTTCTGCTCAGACGCCGGTGAGCGCGACGAGCTCCTCCGCCGCTTCGCCTCTCTCGACCTCAAAGACTACCCCTCAGTGTCCGCCGCCTCGTCACCGCGCCTTGACGACCCCGCCAGCACAAAGGCCCTCTCCGACGTCATGATGGCGCTGCGCAAGCTCCGCGAGGGCATCGTCGCCTCGAAGCGCACCGACGAGTTTGCCATCCAGGCCTACCTGTTCAATATCCGCCTCTCGGTTCTCGTCAAGCACCCCGAGTCCTACCACCCCGCCATCCTGCACGTCCTCCGCGCCATCCACCCCGCCCGGAACTTGACGAGTGTCGAGCTACAGGAGGTCCTGGCCTACCTCGTCCTCGACGCCGCCTGTCGCCGCGGGGACCTGGCCGAGGCGTACACGATCCGCCACCGGTACGGGCTACGCGATGCCAAAGTCGACGCGCTGCTGGCGGCGCTGGCGCACGACAACTACATCGCGTTCCGGAGGATCAAGAGGAGCGTCGACGGCCACCGGGCGAAGCTGCTGGAGTTCGCCGAGGCCGAGATGCGGACGCACGTGCTCAAGTGCTTCGGGAGGACCTATCTCGCCGTCGACCGGGAGTGGTTGGAGAGGTGTGCCGGGGAGAGTTGGGAGGCGTTGACAAGAGACCGTGGCGTCGGCTGGGAGCTTGATGGGAACAAGGTCGTCATTCGGAAGGTTCGAGCCAAGTGATGGTATGGCTAAGGAAATTAGGAAGATCATATTTGTGCATTTGATACCCCTGAATTACAAAAGCGTTTTAGCAGTGTGGCTTCTAGAAGGCTCTGGTTTGACTGGCCACGTGGACAAGCGACACTCCGATAACAACTGGGCCTCCCCTATCCTTAATACGAGTTTAAAGCGGATGCAGGCGAAGCACCGACACCATGCTTCAAGCGGCCTTCTTTGTATCTTTTTAAAGACCAATGCCCAAATACGTGCATGTAGGAATTGTGCCTCTCCGCGAAGCTGACGGTCGGCCAACTAGGCCATTACTAACAATTGAACAGTTGTACCAACAAGGCTAATTTCAACATTGCTGGCCTCCAACGCGCCCAAGCCCTCTGATACCCTTGCCCTGGATAGCTTCCCTAGACTTGTCAAAGGACGATCCTGCCGTCTAGGGCTAGATGTGGCCTTTACAGAAAGGCATATTGTTCAACGTACCTGTTCGTAGTATTTTGTTCCTTTCCTGTGTCTAAATTCAGACCCATGACCAGATTGACGGCAAGCCTCGATCGAAATTCTCCGCTTGCCTCCTCCCCCCCCTCTATTCTTTTTTCTTACTCTCTTGTATTATCCGCTTATGTAGACCACCTCAAATGACTTTGTGCGTGATACGGTTCCATCAGTGATGTAAATCACGGCGCGACATCTGCTCATTGTATTAACAACCAGTCAATGCCCCCACGGGTCATTCAAATGTGGAAGATCGGACTCATATCTTTCCCACTTGAGCAAGTGATTCCGCCTATAGCCACATGCGTATATAGATAATATAGATACAGTGAAGCAAACTAAATACATGTTTTCAGTCACATCGCTGTTTGATACCTCTTCAGGTTCTAGGTGTAAACTCGCTGTTTCTAACTCGAGATTGGCGGATGTTGTCCCCAAGACATACTGTCTTTCTTTTGCACATCGAATTGTAGGGTTGATCTGACATCTCCCACCTTACCTTGAGGCGAAGAGATGGAATGCGGAAGAAAAAAAAGCCTCTGTTTTCATAGCTTCATGTACATATCTAGTTGATATCTATTTTCATGTTTAACCTCTCAAATTCTTTCTGATAACCTCTAAATCCTCTTTGGAAAACCCTAGTTTGCCGGTGACGTAGCCGTCGAAGCCGCCATACTGGCTCTTGACCTGCTTCACAAAGAGCTCCCACGTCGAAGCCCTCAGGTTGCAGAGGTTTTGGAAGGTTGGGTCCTCAAGCCCGTTAACAGCCCCGTTGTCTTGAACTGCCCTCTCGAGCAAGACATCACGAAGCGGTTCCGACCCAATCCGCGTCATCATGTAGTCCAGAGTCAGGGTGTCTTCATCCGACCCGGCCAGAAACAGCAGCATCTCGGCCACGATACCAGTTCTGTCGCGTCCCACTGTCACGGTTCCCCCAAGTTAGCCGTGGCCCTCGCTGCAGTGAGAGAGAGAGGGGGGGGGGGGGGGGGGGGGAAGCGTCTCCGGAGACTCGACCTACGTGCGCAATGGAACAGGAACGGCTCCTCCGGCCTGTCTCGTACGTGCTCCAGAATTGCCTTGAAAGTGGGGGCGTAGACCTCCATGATGCCCATGTACATCTTGCAGTAGCCCTCCTCGCCGCCGCCGCTGGCGAAATCGTTCATGTCGACCTTGTTGTTGTACGGGGTGGGGATCCAGTCGTTCGCCACGCCCGGGATCTCCGGCTCGGGGTATTTCTCCCGCTCGTCTCCCGATCTCAGATCGAATATCCTTCTGACCCCGAGCTGCTTCGCGATGACGGCTGCGCCTGGTTCGCCGATGGCCTCGAGCGAGCCGGAGCGGAACGCCAAGCCCGGCCGCACGGCGCTGCCGGGGACTTGGCCGATGTCCCTGGTGTTGAACGTCCCGGGGACACAATGAAATGGGGGCCTGGAGAGAATCGCGGCGTAGTCCGACTGTTGCAGCGGTGATCTGACGTCGGTTGCCGCGATCTCCAATAGCTTGGATGCAGGGTACTCTTGATGGGACAACATTGTTAATTGGGGTGGGGGCGGTTCTGAGAGTAGCGTGAGACGGAGACAAACAGATGAGAATTCAAAGATTAGTTGGCGATTTCATATGACATACCCGTGGTGAACTTTTGGTCCTTTTCATACAGAGATAGCAGGGAGGCGTGCGGTTGAAGAAGGATATCGGGCCGCGGCCGCGGAGGACGCATTGGCCCGGTCCCCCGCGCCCGCGGAGGCCGATATGGGTCCTGGCAATGTTTGACCAACCAGAATCGCTTGAAGCTTCATCAAAGATTGCGCATTGAGATTAATTCAATAGCGGGCTTCGGAGAGTATGCGGCAAGTCTTGGGTATTGGGCGATGGAACCAGGGATTTGTCCGTCGTGAGTTCCAGGGCGCCGGCGGACCCGTCCAGCGGCCGGCCGCACGGCGCATCGGACCAATATGACAATGCCTCGGCCCGAGCCAAGCCTAGCGATAGTGACGACGACAGTCGACGCCGCAGAGACAGAATGATCATCGAAATGCGTTTGTGGCAAAGAGTGGCCTTACAAATGGACCTTGGGAAAGATTCGCGAATGAACGCACAATGCTGTCGCGATCCATGTAAGATGATTGATTGAAAATGGACCACACTTACCCCTATTGACGAGTTTCGACATGTGGCCAGGATTGTTTTGCCGAGCCAACACATAGAAAGGTAGAGAGTACAGGTTTATCAAAATATGCGACAAAAAAACAGATTCGATGATTATTTACCTATCCGACAAAACCTCGGACGACTACCTTGATCCTTCCCTTAGTTTCGCGGGAAACTGCATCTCTTCCGGATAGTTGTTCTTAGTCATGCTGCCGTTATACAAGCTGACTCCAACACTTCAGGCTGCTTGTCCTATTGCTATGGTCAGCCCGAGAGCATATCTCGGAAGCCCAGATCGTCGGCGACACGCCGATGAGCATAATCTCATCCATCTGGGGAGTCCCAGCCCGTCCAATCAAGGTTTCCCAGAACAGGGCGAATTCAAACTCCCCAATCAGTGTGGTGGTTTTTCATCTACCAAGAACGCTCATTTCAGCAGGCGCATATCAAGCCCAAGCGAAACGAGATGACGTATCATAGAACAATCGGAGCTAAGGCGGCGCCTTCGAGAAGACTTGGATTCGACATGGGGCTAGTAGCGCAATGGAAACCACTCGGCATCTCAAGTCGTCTCGCGCGCAACGATTTCAAAACTAGAGAGACCTCGACCCGCGGTTACAGCAAGGTCTGGTTTCTTTTCCATTGGCGATGGCAAAGCGAGCATCCAGCGCAAGGAGCCCGTAGGCAGCTGGGCAGTCCATTTGATGGTCAAAAGTATGGCAACTGGTCCGGACCAGACGGTGATCAGCTCCGACACGAATCCTTCCTTCAAAATTGGTGACTGACTTTTCTGTCGTCATACCTTGTTCTTCGGGTTCGAACGGGGTTTGTTCCGAGAAAACGAGGAAAGTGATAAGTTGAGTATTATGAAGTTAGAGAGGTATGCCGGCTGCGAGATGTTGCGTCCATGCTTGCAGATCTGTAGCCAGCGACTCCATTAAAGCTGCATCTATAGAAGATTCATTCCACGTCAGTGTAACGGTGACTTCTCCACCAGCGATGCCTGCCACGTTGACAGCGAAGCCGGGTCCTGCCGTCATGGCTGACTGCGAGAACACAGCACGGGTCAACTTCCAGCCTCCTTCGATGGCACCGCCACTGATCGCACCTAGGTTGCTGACCTCCCAGCTGTTGCCGCGCTCACTGCCATCCTTCACTGTGAAGAATTCATGAAAGTCGCTGACATACTTTAACATGGCTGTGATATCATCGTGAGGCAAAGTTACCAGCCTATCTCGGAGCTCTTTTCTGACAGAAGCTGCGGCGTCCCAAATGGCTTGCTCGAGGGTTTGATCGGAGGGTTTTCGCATGTTTGTGGTCAACGACTCGGATATCAAGTGATCCGTTGATGTGACGAGAATCGAGAATTGATTGTCTACATCGAGCCCTGTGGAAGCAGGAACAAAACGTCTCAAGCTAATGGCCGAACTTGGGTTGAAAGAGGATGCCTCAGAGGCGGGAAGATGGCGAGAGAGTGAGGCGGCGACGAGTGCGTGCAACAATGGTGTCAGGGTCATAGAATGAGCCCGAGATGCCGCCAGTAGCCCCGCTGCTGTCGCAGCAGGAACCCGCAGAATTCGGACGCTGGTCTGGTAAGGCATGGAAAAGTCGATGGCGCGAGCTGTCCAGGGAACAATCTCTGGCTTAGTCTTCAGCCATGAAGGGCCAAAGGCATCCCACAGCTCCCAGAGAAAGTACGACCAACTTATTCGCCCATCGACGAGTTGGTCCTGTGGTCTAGGTAGTACCGGTGGTTCCGGAAGATTGAGCTGATTGGCGTCAAGCCCTGCAACGGTGACCGGATTGCTGAGTGCGTCAAGTAGCCGCTTATGGAAGATGGAACCGCTTGTGCCATCGCCAATGGCATGGTGAAACGAGTAGACGACCTCGATTTGTACGGGAGAAGCCTGAATTGTTTCGATGGGAATGATTGCAATCTTCCAGGGCGGGCGCTGGCCAACGTGTGGCCATAGCTGGTCGTGCTGGAAAGAAAGATGTTTGCAGAGGGCGGCGTCTGCTGCGTCTGGGTGGGACGGCCCATACCACTGGATCTGCGCTGTGAGGTCGATTCGCGAAACATGGACATAATAAGGGGCCTGTTTGTCTTCATCGACGATGCCAACGCGCATAAAAGGTTGCTCCATAATGACTTGCGCAATGGCTCGGCGGAGCTCCATCTTGAGTTCTTCAAGCCCGGTGCCTGGTGGGACGGCATACCGACACGTCACTGAGACGCATCGATACAAGCCGAGCGAGTGACGGGCAGTGGAGTACTTCTCCCTAGACTACGTCAGACTTCATTATAGCAAGAAGCGGGTTCCTCAGACGGTACATATTGCCGCATGGCCGTACTGGGGCTGCTTGGGACTTCATGGCGGGCGGGCGATGAAGGCTATCGGAATCAAGGTTGAAAGCGTGTAAGGTGGCGATGGTCACTTGTTGGTGTAGGAGTTGATGAGATGCAATAAAGGGAGTGTAGACGTCTCTTAGGCACAGTTTCCCGACCTTGCCGTGCGTCCTCCGATTCCGGTTAGATCACTGCACAGGGGTTATCCAAGGAGCTGGGCTGTGCCGACATACCGTAATCTTGGGTTGGGATATGAATGGTAATGAGCTGTGGAGGCAGGCCTACGTACACTAGTAGTTTGAGTGAGGCCAGCAAACCTTTGGGAATCTCTGAGACCTCTGAGTCATTGGTGCACTGGGTTCCAACAGTTGCTTATCTGGGGACAATGTGTCAAAGAAAACGCCATTCCACGCCGTCCAACGTCTTTCCATGGCGTTCGTTCCGGGTGTGTCGGACAGCCCGTCTTCCCAAACGGTATTCACGGTCCGAAATTAGCCTGTCAGCGTGGAGCTCAGACCAGGTTGACCGGATGCTGCCGATTAGTCATCCGTTCCGATGCTTTTCCGGTCCGATGATTGGAGGGTGACCATGTGGGGGTTGGACCCAAAAGGGAAAGAGGCCTGGCCAGGGTGGGCCTTCCTCCCCGGTCAATCTCCACAGTGGACGACGCGATGCACCACCACTTGCTCGTGCGCAGCCCCAAATAATTATTGACCTTCTCATTTGCGCAATCATTTCCCCTGACCAAGGTGCGCGGTGCGACTCGAGACGACGATGATGGCCTTGACAGCTTGACACCTTTCCTTGCCAACATCTGATTATTTCGTCAATTTGAACGCGTTAAGCCATGATATGACGCGACCTGTCGCCAAATCGCAAGCCAAATAATGCAGTTCCGCGCAGCAGCTTGACACACCTCACACTCGCTCAAGAACGCGATCGCGGTCGCAAACCGACATCGCCATGGACCACAACCGACCTCCTTCCCGCGCTTTTGGAGCGCGTCCGAATCGCCGTGCTTCTACTCATCTGACAATCGACGAACAAGGCCGAAAACCACTGTTCTCTAAGCCGTCGAGAGAGAATCTCGAACCCCCCAGTCCTGCGCAGACGATACCGGGAACCAACCGTTTTGGCTATTCGCCTACGAACAACAACAACAACACCAGCTTGAATGCTAACCCGACTGGCCGCCCACCCTCACGAGCTGCTATTCCCCGGCCATCGAGCTCTGCCTCGCAGACGCCCTCAATCAACTCCAACCATTCAGCCGATATTATCTCTCCTGGCTCTCGTATACCAAGACCCAAGTCGATGATTGGGATATTCCCCAAAGGCACGGGCGCCTCTGTCGCCGAGGCTTGGAAGTTGGCGGACGAGAACCGGGTGCGGACTCTTGAAAGACCGCGAAGAGTGTCCCCCGCCATCGACGCGTCACCTAGCCCTGCCCCGCGGCCCTACATCAGCCGACAAACCCAGGATGATGCCAAAACACAACGAAGGCTGGGCAAAGAGGCAGTTGACTACTCCCGAGCCAGGCCTCTTTCGAGATTGTCGAGCGACTCTTTGCGCGACAGCTATGTTGCCCGGTATGGAACTAGTCCTGGGTCGCAAACCAGCCTCTCGAGCTCCGGAAGCTTCGACCGTCGAATCAGGGAATACGAACGCCAGATGAGTCAATCGCCGAGCGCCTCACGGGAGCCAGACAACCTCTTTGGCAAAATCAGGACGGGGCCCAAGATCGCCGAGACTGGTCACGCTTTGGCGCGACGCACGAGCAACAGCAGCCTCAACGGAGCCCAGGGCCTGGGTCGAAGGGCGAGCAACAGCAGCTTGAATGGCAGTCAGAACTTGGGTAGGAGAACAAGTTATGGTGGTTCAAGCAACAGCCCCCGTCACGGAGCTTTCGCAAAGAGCCACGTCCCTGAAGGCAGAATCAAGGAACTGTTGCAGCAGGATGAAATGGGTATCAAGCGATCCGTCAGCACCAAGATGAGCCAACAAAGCTCGCCCGACGAGCCACTCCCCTCCATCGAGACTTCTCGCCTCCCACAGGAACCTACCCCACCAACATCGCGGCCGACTTCTACGAACCCCGAAATGTTTTCACCTGAGAAGAGCTACGCCTGGCAGCTGGACGCAGATTTCACGGCAGAAGACTTGCAGGTATCGGACAGTCCGCGCATAACAATGGGCGGTACGGCGTATGGCACAGTTCCGAATGGACGAAATCCCGCCACAAGTGCATACGATGCTCCTGAGGCGAACGGACCATCTAGGCGAGACTCATCAATGGGCATCACTCCCAGAGTAGGGCGGTCGAACAATAAGATTGATGAGATTCGCCAGCGGGAAGAACTAGCCAATGCTGAGCTTGCGGAGCAGCAAAAACGGCAGCTACGAACTAGGAACACGAGGCTGCAAGAAATTGGCAAGCGAGAAGCCGAGGTTGAAGACGAGATGGCCAAACAGTCGAGGGCGCAGCTGCGTTCATACTACCCGACGCCCGAAGACCTTCCGATTAGCGAAGATCCGGAGGAGCGCCCTCGGCCGAAGAATACGAAGCTTGACTACATCCGCACACGAGAGGCTGAGTCCTTGTCAAAGAAGGCCATGGCCTCCAGCCGACTGGAGGAAATCCGGGAGCAGAATTCCATCTCAAGGTCCATGTCTCCAGAGGCTCGGCGTAGCGGTGACTTCAGCAGGGACCCGGCGCCTGCCCGCGAGACAGTCAGAGAAGACGGATCAACGGGCGGGGATGGCGAGCATATACCCAACACCCCCGTCACTGTTTACCACAGCTACATGGCCTCCAATGATCGCAATCCACATGTCACGTCGCCCAAAGAGACTCGCAAAGACCTGTCAAGCCCCAAGTCTGCGAGGCCTCAGGTGGCACACACGAGGACAGACTCTAGGGACTTGCTTCAGAGACTTGCGAGAGCTGCTAGCAGCAGCCCTGCTCCCGAGGCTCAAGGTCAGCCCGAAGTCGCGGGTGAGGCGAAGAAGTTTAATAATGGCAACAACGAGAAAACGGAGAAGCGTGACGAAGACAACATCAGTCGACGTGACCACGCGGAACTTCAAAGCCACCGTCCACTAGAGAGATTCGAAGACAAGGTTAGTCGACGTGACTACGCCAGTCTTCAGAGCAACCAACAGGTCGACTCCGAGGACAAGATTAAGAACATAATGGCTCCACCGGAGCCTCAAGAAACAGTAGAAGAGCCCGTTAAGGAGGCCCCATTACGGCGACGCAGAAGTGAGCGCAGAAGTGAGCCCGAACGGCCGGTTCCCGAACCGGTACCGAAGGCCAGCCCACCGCGACCCAGCCTCAAAGAACAAGCTAAAGCTCCCGAATCGGCTCTTGTTGAGAAGGCAGACGATCCACCACCTCGTCCTACGGATGAACCGAAGCCACCAGAAGAAGAGCGGCCGAAATCTGCCGGAGGATTTGCTGGACGGCGACGAGAACGCCGTCAACGCTCAACTGACTCTGCTAAGGACGGTCGAAAGAGCATGGCTTCTTCGGACGGTGATCCTACCGACCGCATCGAACAAGAAATGAAACTTTTTGCGCCTGTCGATAACCAGTCTGAACGAGGATCGGTGAGAGCCACATCTGTGGAACCCTCCATCAAGGATGAGGATAAGAACCTCTTCGCCGATGAAACCCCCCGACCTGTCAAGGTCGATCCGTTGTCCCTGCCCACCCCCAGAGTAACTGGCGCCTACGTTGAGACGCCTGCGACGACCCGAGTTGAACACGTCCAAGAAGACATCAAGCCCTTGGCCAAGCCCGAGACGACATCGACGGAAAGCGACAGCAGGCCACCGACTCGTCGAGGCTCGCGCCCTTCGTCCAGGGCAGGCTCTTTTTTCAAAGCAAGCGAAGCAGGTCCCGAAGCAAGCGGTGACAGAGAGCAATGGCCACACTCCACGGGGGCAGCTACAACCTCTACACTGCGACGTCGCACTAGGTCAACTTCGCGGCCACGCCCTCCTCTGACCAACTCGGTTAAGCCGCCCACTGTCAAAGATGATATTCTTGAGCTTCAGCGTAGACACCAGATCGAAGACTCGACTCTCGACGACTTCGAAGAAATGTTCAACTTACAAACACTTCGAAGCACAACTTCCCCTGAGATCGAGTCTATGCTTGACGAGATCTCGATGAAGATAGAGGAAGTCGCGGCGAAGCCAAACCTCACAAAGACGGAACGAGACCAAGAACTGGAGCAATATGACAGGATGAGCAAGACGTTGAAAGATGGACTTCTCAGCATCCGCACAGCCAAACAGGGCATCGAGCGGCTGGAGGGCCAGGTATCCCATGCCGAGGGCAAACAAGGCGACAGAGCGACGGTTGGGGAGGGCTCAGAGGAGCAGCAATCAGAAAAACCGTCGCATCATCGTCACCACCCAGATCACGCTCGCGACTGCCCAGATTGTGTCGGAGCAACTCCTGTCAAAGAGGTCTCGTACCTTCACCTTCCTGTGCCGAGCCTCTACAGGCGCAAGCCTTTCCGGTTGACTTTCGTCGGCCTAGTTTTCCTTATCGTCTCACTATGGTACGCTGCCGAGTCGGCCATGTGCGAGTTTTACTGCCGACCTGCTACCTGCTCTTCAACACCGTGTGTGTGGTCCTCCACAGACCCGACCTGGGGTGTTGCCATCCCGGTGAAACTCGACGAGTGGGCAACAAACGGGTGGGGCCGCCATGTCGCCAACCAGTTCTCTGAAGAGGCCTCAGATCTTTGGGCAGACGCTGTAGACTTTGTCACCGGCACCGATATTACCACTGTCGATATCAACACCCTCGGCTTCTACGAAAAGCGGCAACACCGCCGCCGCCTCCGCAAGAGGGGACTGTTGAAGCCGCTCATGGAGTCGTCAGAGGACAGGGCCAAATGGGATGCTTGGCACGCCGCGCGCGTAGCCAGCGAGAGAGTAGAGCATGCAAGGGAGATGGGGTATGATATCAGCGAGGCAGAAGAGAGCTTTGGAGACGATGAGATGCTGTGAGTTAATACTAGCCATTGTACATTACTGATTCATATGCTGTGGTTTTGCCAGACCGTAGCATGCTGGATATGGCATTTGGGGGGCATAGAACGTCCTTTGGTAATTAAATCTTTGCAACCAACTCTGGTCTCTTTGGCTTACACTTGATGGTATGACGAGTTGAGAAGCAGATGACTACGACTCCGAGGCCATGGAACGCCGTTGAAGAGACATTGTGCTGCGCTCCGATGCACCCTCCATTTACATGATCCGGGACCCCCCACCCGCGGAAAGTAACCTCTCGGACAAAAGTTCACCACGGCGACTGGGGATTGCCATGAACGGCTTACTCGTTGGGAGGATTGAAATCGTAGTTGAACCACAAGCCGATTACAAATAAGGCGGCAGACAACCAACCCCTCATCTACCCAAGGGGCCAAGCCACACAGTCACCATGGAGGGCTTACAAATCCAACGATCACATCATTACTTGTACGCACACGCCTATATCATTCACCCAGGTTCCCTTCCTGGGCTATGACGCCATACGCTGTTCAAAAGCATTCAATCCTCAATTTCTAAGAGTAATTAGAACCAAAGAGCACCAAAACCGACCCTCTCAAAAATGGCACCCATCCGCGTCGGCATCATCGGGCTCTCCTCCTCCGCCAAGACGGCCTGGGCGAGCAGCGCCCACCTCCCCTACCTCTTATCCCCGCGCGGCCGCTCCAAGTACGCCATCACGGCCCTCTGCAACTCGAGCGTTGAAGCCGCCCGCCGCGCCATCGGGACGTACGGCCTCCCCGCCGCGACCAAGGCCTACGGCAGCCCCGCGGACCTGGCCGCCGACTCGGACATCGACCTCGTCGTCGTCTGTACGCGCGTCGATCAGCACTACGACACGGCGCTGCCGAGCTTGCGGGCCGGCCAGAACGTGTACGTCGAGTGGCCGCTTGCGGAGAACGCCGGGCGCGCGCGGGAGCTGGCGGACGCCGCGCGGCAGAGCGGGGTCCGGACGGCGGTTGGTGTGCAGGGGCGGTTCGCGCCGCCGCTGCTCAAGGTCCGGAGCCTTTTGAAGGAGGGGCTGATCGGGAAGGTCCTGAGCAGCGAGGTCAGGGCCGCCGGCGGCACGCTCGACCGCGAGATGCTACCGCCTGGGTTGAAGTACTTCACCCAGCGTGAGATTGGGGGGAACATCGTCACCATCGGGTTCGGCCACTGTAAGTCAAGCGATCCTCCCGTTCAGTTCGTGCGGGTCATACGTGCGTTTGTGTTTGCGTGTGACTGGCTGACAGGGGTGTCTTTAAGTGTTTGACCAAATCCAATACGCTTTGGGCGAGGCAACCATCCAGCAGAGCCACGCCCAGATCCAGCGGCCCAACGTCCGCATCCGCGACCCGGCGACCCGGCAGATCGTCGAGACGGTCCTGACCGACGTCCCCGACCTGCTCGCCGTGACCGCGACGCTCCCAGCCTCGGATCTCGTCGCCCCGGGCGCCACGCTCCTCACGCGCTTCCGCCGCGGCCAGCCATTCCCCGGCGACCCGCAGCTCTTTTGGACTATCCACGGCGAGCGGGGCGATATCCGGCTCACGTCCCAGAACAGCGTGGCGCTACAGGCGTTCGCCGACGGCGACGCGGTGCGGATCGAGGTCCACGACTTCGCGAGCGACGAGGTCGAGCGGGTCGCGTGGGCGTGGGCGGACTGGCAGGACGAGCTGCCCGTGCCTGCCCGGTGCATCGCGGCCGTGTACGAGGCCTTTGCACAGGGGGAGGGGGCGGCCGGGCTGGCGAGCTTTGATGATGCCCTTAGGAGGCACGAGCAGCTGGCCGGCCTGCCCTCGAGTTCTGGCTGAGCGGGCTGCGCCGTGAGGATGAAAACAATTCGGTGGCGGCAGGAGAATACGTTTCTGTGAATGAGGCACTCGTGTGCTTGTGTGCTATAGCGTCAATAGTTCAGCCAGAGTCCCAATATCCCGAAGCAGTTGCCATTTCAGCTATTTCGTTTTGCTAACCTTGTAAGGATTTTGGGTGTCGAGGTCTTCGAATTTGGTTGACTCATTCGGCGGCGGCACTGATATTCAGCGAGGCGGACCAAGGCTCAATCGCATCAAAGAAAGATCTTACTGGAGCCGGAAGAAAACGGCAAGTATTTCATTTACAAATACCTTCAATTCAAAGTATGCAGAATGATATCTAATTGCCTGCTTTGAGCTCCGCTCTGACTGTTGTAAAAGCCAGGGCTCACATATACTAATAAGCGCTTCACACAAATAGCACAATTCCTCGTTCCTGTTGCTACTGAGTTACACAAGGCTAGGCCATCTTCAGCTTTTACGGGCATCAAATCGTCAACGCAACCTTGATGCCACACCTTCGAAACCCATGTTATATGACGGAAAGTCTGGCTAGAAGAGATATCATACCGTCGTCAACCACACACCCCTATTTCTCATTCTCATTGATACGAGGCGAGTGGAAGTCGCAAGTCGGTCGCTGACAAACATAGTGAAGTCCACCGGGTGGGTTGCGTACACGACCAGCAACTTGCATCCTACTGGGGCAATCACAATTAGCACAATGAGGGTTGCTTGGGTGACAACCTCGAAGATCTGCAAAACAGCAGAAATTGTCGCAGCGGCAACGTATGTAGTACGGTCTGCCGGCGTTGCCTTTTCGGTTGGACGGTCTTGTGATCCGGCGTCTACTCTGTGCTCCACACTTTAGACACTCGGGAGGCGAAATATCCTCCACTGCCACTGCAAGCGGTGCAACTCGGAGATTCTGGTCATATTGGATTACGGGCTTGATGAAGTGCCTATGTCATTAGCTTGCAGGCAGACCGGCACAATTCTGACCATACCTTGATGACACCCGAGATTCGCCGGATCATAAGGGATGCACAAATATCGGATATATGAAGATGTCAGCGAGTATGCGGTCTAAACATCCTGCGGATTTGTGAAACTCTGATACGACTTCCTAGAGTTACATGCTTCACGAATAAGGTCTGCTTCTCATGGCAACTCAAGCTTAGGGCCAAATCTCTCCGATTCCTTTTGACAAAAGAATTATATCTCAGACTTGGCGCAATAGCAGATTCTTTACTGACAGACTATAAGGATCCATCGTAGTTCTACAGTAGGCTGCATCCAAGAACAACACCCTTTAATGCCGTATCAAGGCATCCAACTTAAGGAGGTTGCATTTAATGATCTCTAGAGGCCGGCTGTCAGTAAGAGAGGTCAGCTAGTTGAACGGATCCAAAGTTTCCCGTGCGCTGAGGCTACAACATATGCCTGCAGGGTAGTTATACGGATAGATTGCCTTGGGTACCATCTACATGGAGGGCTCTTGAGTAGACATTACTCTCATGTCAGATACATAAATCGATGTGTTGGCTCGCCTACTTCCTTATGTCTGCTTCGTTCATCTCACGATTGAACGATGTTTGCGACAAGTACGAGTGTAGTATCACGGCAATCTTTGGTTGACTCATCCGGCAGCCTCGAATGCGGTGGTTGACTCATCCGGCGGTCTTGTATGCTGCCTAACGCAGTTTGGACCGGTTTAGACCGCGGCCTTGTCTACAACATAAAACAAGACGAATCCTCAACCCGTGGCTTAATCGACTTATTTAAAAGTAAGACAAAAAACCCACACCCACGTCCGCATATATTGACACACCCCTGACATGGACACATCGCCAATCTATTTCTGGGGTCAGGCCGGCGAAGAAGGCTACCTCTCCCAGTGGTGGGCCAGAGACCCCTTCACCTCCTCTTCGCCCCCCGTAACCTTCAAGACCGCGGAGCACTACATGATGCACGGCAAGGCCCTCCTCTTCGGCGACGCCGACGCCGCGCGGGCGGTCCTCCGGGCGGACAACCCGCGCAAAGCGAAGGCGCTCGGCCGCCGGGTGAGGGGCTTCGACGAGGCGCTGTGGACGTCCCATAGGGAGCGCGTCGTCCGCGAGGGGAACCTGCTCAAGTTCCGCTGCGCGCCGGAGCTGCGGGAGAAGCTGCTGGCGACGGGCGAGCGGGAGCTGGTCGAGGCGAGCCCGCTGGACCGCGTCTGGGGCATCGGGTTTGGCCCCGAGGAGGCACCGTCGACGGACCGGCACCTGTGGGGTCTGAACCTGCTCGGCAAGGTGTTGATGGAGGTCAGGAAGGCGTTGAGGGAGGAGCATGAGATGCAGAGGGAGAGGAAGGAAGAGAAGAGCAGGGCTCGTGCGAAGAGGCAACGAGCCCAGGTGCAGGATGTCGCGGGGCAGGGTGAGGAGTCAAGACGGATGGCGGAAGGGGGATAGGGAGACTGTTCGGAGCTTGGCTTGGGGTGAGGACGCTTGGGTCCCGTGGTATTACATCGCAAATATGGTAATCGTCTCTCCTACAATGAGAGACATCTCTCTTCTACACGTACACACACATATAGCCTTCAAGAGCGGTGTTGATTTTTTCTTTTCCCTCCGACCGACCGCGCTTCGTCATTGCAGCAATATCGCCCAATGTTCGCCAGTTCCCATATGCCCCCGATCTATTTTTTGTACAAGTAATAAAACACTTTTTTGTCGGCTGAGAGGGTTTGTTTTTTTCTTTTCTTTACGAGAGGAGGAATATTTTGTTCATCGTCCAACGTCCTCGGGCCTGCCTCGCGTTTACAGTTGAGAGAAAGACATGGCCCAATCCCAAAGGGGGGGAAGGGTCACGTCTGTGGTTGTCAATGGTTGGTTGGCTTAGTAGTAGTCCTTTCCGCTCTTCTGCATCTCAATGAGACGCCATCCCCTCGTCTCGGGGTTGCTAACGTCCTCCGGCACGCGGGTGATGCCGATGGCGTATGTCACCAACTGCACCTTGTCCTCCATGCCGGCCGCGAGCTCGCCAGACTTGGCGTTGCGGTAGACGTGGACCTCCTGCGTCCTGCAGGTGATGACGAAGACGGGGATTTCACCGGGGTCGAGCATGCGTGCGCGGACAATGTCGACGTGGCGGATATCGAGGATCTTGCCGTCCGACTTCAAGCCGGCCGTCAGGTATTGCTTCGTCAGAGCCTCGTATACGGAGTACTGGGCCTCGGACAGCCAGAGCTTCAGGGTCTCGATGTCGCCCTTGACGTAGGCATCAAGAACCTCGGGCAGAATGTACTCGCGGAGCTCCTTCAGGAAAGGTTCCGTCTGGAAGTTGGGGTCCATTGTGCGGAACTTCTTGATGACCTGCGCGGTCTCGTTTTCGGCGAACCAGCCTCCAATCTTGTCCGTGACCAGTCGTGCGGTCTCGATGAGGGGATTGTCGGATTCGCGGTATACCTTGCCAGCGCTGAAGAAACCCTGGGCGAACTTGTTGGAGTCCTTGAAGTCCCTCCACGCCTCCTTCCAAGCGGCGTCCTTGTGAAGCGTAACATTGGTGCCGGCGCTTTGCTGAGGTTAGTTGAGTGCTGTAGAGATGAGCTCCTGTCAACTTACTTGGGGTCCTCCTCGAAGATCTCGGGCTTGCCAGACTTGAGCGCCTCGGCCTCACGCTTCTTCCTACGTTCCTCCTTCTCAACCCAACCGCCGTAGCGGGAGCTGCTGCCATCATCGATGACTTCTTTGACGTTCTTATAGGCCTCGGTCTCACGGATAGGCTTCGTCGCCTTGTCGAGGGCGTCTCCCGTGACGCTGGCGACCTTGCGGACACCCTTCATGGCGGTAGTGTCCCAAGTCCAGGCGGCACCCTTGCCGATTGCTCCAGCAGTGGTCTTAACGGCGGTGGTTGCAGCGGAAGAAATGGCACCAGACGACTTCTCGTAGGCCTCGCGGGCCTTGCGAACCCTCTCGCTCTCGGCGAAATCCTGGATTTCCCCAGAAAGGGCCTTTGTCGACTCGTTCCACTCCTTGGACTTGCTGAACTCGGTCTGCAGCGTCTCTCTGAAAACCTCCCATGGGGTCTTGTCGCCGTGGGGCGGAGGGGGCGGCGCATCATCCTTCTTTTGCTTCTGCTCGCCCTCTTGGCCCTCCTCTTTCCCCTCGGTCTTCTCCTCGCCCTCCTTCTTCTCGGTGGACTCCTCTTTGGCCTCCGAATCGGCTTCCTTGGTCTTCGTCTCCTCGGAGGGCTTGGGCTTTTCGGTCTCCTGCTTCTGCAGCTGTCGGGCCGTCATGCGGAAGGAGCGCGATTGCATCGAGCTCGAGATGAAGCGGACATCTTCGGGGAGGAACTGCGACCGCAGCGGGGTGGTTCGGAACGCGGATGGTTGTCGTGAGAATGCTAGCGCAGCGTTGCCACTGAGCTCTGTAGATAGTAACCGGCGGTATGCGGGCGCCCTGCCGTGGGTTTGGACCGCTCGCGCGGAAGCTCTGACAAGAGCATTCTGAGGATTGCTCCTCGCTGCTTGCACTAAAGAGTTCATAATGTGGAGGTTCCAAGCCGACCGCCTCCCGACGATGAGCAACGAAACAGACAGAAAAAAAGAGGAAAAGGAAGAGGGGCGGATTAAAGATGCGGATGACGATTCGGGGAGGGGGCGAGTAAAAGCTGCAGAGAAATTTTGGCTCGCGACGGGACGGAGTCCAGACTTTGGAAGCTCTGCGATTTCGGTTGCAGGCGGAGCGCGGAAAAATCTGGGCCCTGTTCACCCGAAGACGACCCGGCGCCCCCTGGGGTCCCTCGGCACCAATCAGACGACGCTAATGTCTCCAGACTTCAACGAGAGCTTTGCCAAATTTCTGAAAACTTCACGGGGCCATCATCACGGTGCAGGCTCTCCCAACTGCGACAGCTCTCTCGCGATGAGTTCCGTACCGACGACCCGCCTCCTGGCGAGATCCATCTTCCAGAACGCCGCTCGCACGTCATCGATCGCGCGATGCTCTCCTGCCCTCCTCCGACCCTTCTCACAGACCCCAACACCGCGCGCCGATGAAGCAAAGACAGGAGGCCAGGCGCTCCTCGCCGCCATGTACGGCTCGCGCTCGCCAGCTGCCACGACGCCGAAAAGCTCCGCCTCGAGCACGATCAATGAGACCACCAGTTCGCTGATCGATACTCTGAACCGTGCCACCAGCACCACTGGCAACTTGGGCTCAGGCCTCGACGACCTGGTTCCCGACCAAGAAGACTTGTTAGAGCCATACCACATGCATATCTACTCCCACAAGCATAACACACATGTTACGGTTACAAAACCAGACCGCGGCGCTATCGTCTCCCTTTCGACCGGCAACATTGGCTTCAAGAAGGGCAAGAGAAGGGGTTACGATCCGGCATACCAGTTGACGGCATATGTCCTGGAGAAGTTGGTTTACGGGGGATGGCACAAGAAAATCAACAAGCTTGAGATCGTACTGAGAGGATTCGGTCCCGGACGCGATGCGGCAGTCAGGGTGCTTATGGCCCCCGAAGGCAAGGTTTGGAGAAGCAAGGTTGTCCGGGTGGCTGACTCGACGAGGCTGAAGTTTGGTGGAACGAAGAGCAAGAACCCGAGGCGTATCTAGCGGGATGGCGGTACGTGGCGGTTGGAAACTGTCGAGGACGCAACCAAACACATGTACAATATCTGTGAAACTGTACTATACATACATCGCAAGAGCAGTTTTCCTTGCATTCAGGTGTTTGTGTGTTGGGATGTGAATGTCCAACCCCCCTCTGGTATCAAGTGCTATATGCCGTCCAACCCCCCCCAAGTAAAACGCCAGTCCCGTAACCCCGAATGTGCCGCATGGATCGTATCATCGTTGGCGACTACGGCCCTACTTGGGAGCAGGGGCCCTCTCCGCGGTAGGCAAATCACGCCCTGCCGTATCTCTCACGGCCTTCTTGCCCTTGCCGTTGCCACCGCGGCGGCGTTCCTCCTCGCTGTCCCAGTCGGCATTGGCGGCCTTTACGTTCTCGGCAAGGAATCTGGGCGGCGACTGCTTCAGCATCCTAGAGCCTTCGTGTGCATGGTCGTCGTCCTCCTCCAAGAGAGCTCCGTCGGCGGTCTCGTACTCGGGCGGGTCGATCCAGTCCCGGGGGACGACGCATGGCAAAGCGACGCCGATGCTTGCCGCACGGTTCAGCCAGCCGGGTCCGGGGCGTCCGGTGAGCTTCTTGCACAGGTACGAGGTGAAGTGGTTGCAGTTCTTGGTCAAAAGGTTGTAGGAAGTGCCGAGGAATTCCCTCGAGGCTTCTTCCAGTATCGCATCGATCTCGGCCTGGGTCGCAAACATGAAGCCGTGGAGGATCTCGGACTTGAAGGTGCCGCCAGGCGGCTCAGTCTTGGGCTTCGTCCAGTAGACTCCGGTCACTCCGCGGCGCTCGTGTCCGCCGTATGCGTACTCTCTGCCATTGATCACGACGCCAGAATGAAGAAGCGAGGCTCCCACCGTCCAGAGAACGGATGATAACCGTCCGGGCTGGCGAATCAATTAGCACGCGCGGTGACGGTACCACCGAGTATCGAGGTGGGTCCAGCAACTTACAGGAAGCAGGTCGTAGATGTGGATGGTGACTTCGGTCTTTGACAGCGATAATGTCGATCTGTGCGACGCAACGGATTGCCTAGGATTGCTCGGTCGGGGAGCCATGTTCGACCAGCAGTGGAAGCGGATTTCCCCCCTCTTCTTCGTCCTCGCTTTATTTCCTTCTCCTCAGCGTAGAACGTCGCAAGGCAGCACGAGTCGTTTCTTGATTGGGAGGAGGGGGGCTTTCGGGGGTAAGATGAGACGAAGTAAGAAACGGAGCTGTTCAGGTAGAGGTACCCCGATGTGATAAGAATGGTTTTTAGGGGAGCGAGTGTGTAAATCTATACGGATAGCACAAAGGTGAATGGATGTTTCGGTAATCAAACCGTCTCTGAATAACCAGCTGGCTGCGGCAAACATTATGCAGCCGGCAAAGAACAGCGTCTTCCTTCTCCTCCTCCTCCTCCTCCTCCTCCTCAACACGCACCCGTCGCTTCGCCTCGCGGCTACTGGACATTGGCCGAACATTATTAGCTCGGCGGATGTTGGCTACACTACACTACAAGTGATGCAAGGGTTGCTGTTACTGGCCGAGCAGAAATATACTTTGGAAAGACGGCACAGGCAGCACAAATTGGGCGCTGACAAGGGGATCATCCAGGTACTCTTCACCGCAAGCGGGTTTCGCACGATGCGATCCAATGAAAAGCCGAGGAATGTGGTCAGAGGGTGCTGTGCAGCGAGTCGCGGCACGACATGCAGTGAGTGTCCCAGCCCCGCGCTTTCCTCGAGCTTGCTTCCGGTGCAGCTGAGCTTCGTTCGTTTCTACGGAGTAGTGTACCTACCCTTCACGCTCCCAGCTACGTAAGAAGGTACGTACCTGATAGGTACCTAAGGTATAAACTGTTTACCTACCTACAGGTACCTAGATGCCCAGGCAGCCGGGTGCCTAGGCAGGTACCTACTTTAGGTAAGCTTCCACTGTCCATTTACGCAACCCCACCCGGTGTTTTATTCCTCCGTTTCGCCGAACACCTCAGGTCCTCCCCCCCCGCGCCCCGTTGCTTTTTGGTGGGGCCGTTAAATTTCATCTACCAAGGCCACACAACCGTCAGGCGCAAAAGCTTTTTCATCTCGTTCAACAATCCTCGTGATTTCTTCCTCCTCTTTCTTCCTCTCTCTCTCTTCTTTACCGCTCTACTCTCCCAAGCTCGGGCAATCCGCGTGATTGAGGGCTGGTCGCACGGCCACAGTCGCCAAAACGACGTCCTTCATCCTCTTCCCTCTCTTCGTTTCTCCATCCCCCTCTTTGCTCCCCCGCGCAGCTAGCTCTGCCTTTCGCCAAGCTCCAGTGCTCAAGTGCACCGTACTCCACAAAACCACCCGTCAGTACGCAAAATCAAGACGCACCATGCCTCCCAAGAAGCAAGTCGTCGAAGAGAAGATTCTCCTGGGCAGGCCCGGTAACAACCTGAAGAGTGGAATTGTGGGTGTTACGCCTTAGAACCTGTGCGGGATCAGGCTGACCCCCTCTTCAGGTTGGCCTTGCAAATGTTGGAAAGTCCACCCTCTTCCAGGCCATTACCAAGTGCAACCTGGGAAACCCCGCAAACTTCCCCTATGCCACCATCGACCCCGAGGAGGCGCGCGTCATCGTCCCCGACGAACGCTATGATTGGCTTTGCGAAAAGTACAACCCCAAGTCGCGCGTCCCCGCCAACCTGACGGTCTACGATATCGCTGGCCTGACGCGAGGTGCCTCCACCGGTGCCGGTCTCGGTAACGCCTTCTTGTCGCACATCCGCGCCGTCGATGCCATCTTCCAGGTCGTTCGTTGCTTCGACGATGCCGAGATCATCCACGTCGAGGGTGACGTCAACCCCACTCGTGATCTCGAGATCATCAGCGATGAGCTGCGGTTGAAGGACATTGAGTTCACCGAGAAGGCCCTTGAGAATCAGAAGAAGAAGACCCGCTCTGGCGGCAAGGGTCTTGAGCACAAGAAGGCCATGGAGGAGCAAGCCACCATGGAGAAGATTCTCCAGTTCCTCAAGGACGGCAACGAAGTCCGAAAGGGTACCTGGGGTCCCAAGGAGGTAAGACAGCACTCATCTCAGTTTTGTTTTCTTCATGCCCTCCTACCAAGCACACATGCGCTCCCCCTGTCGAATGATGACAAAGGACCTATGGTCCGATAATCTTAACCCAGCTCTTCGAAGGCCAAAGGTCTACTGAGATAAGAAACCCATTCTGATACGACATGATATTTCTCACTTGATTCTGTATATTGATGCGCAGGATCTCGAGCTGACAATATCCCAGGTCGAAGTCATCAACCCCTTGTTCCTCCTGACTGCCAAGCCCGTTGTCTACCTGGTGAACCTGTCGGAAAAGGACTTCATTCGCAAGAAGAACAAGTACCTTCCCAAGGTCGCTGAGTGGGTCAAGGAGCACGCTCAGGGTGACCCCATCATTCCCATCTCTGTCTCCTTCGAGGAGCGTCTGACCCGCTTCGAGACTGAGGAGGAGTCCAAGGAGGAGCAGAAGAAGGTCGGCGCTGAGTCGGCTCTGCCCAAGATCGTTCTTCAGATGCGCAAGGTCCTCAACCTTGGCAGCTTCTTCACCACCGGCACGGACGAGGTCCGCCAATGGACCATCCGCAACGGCACCAAGGCGCCCCAGGCTGCTGGTGTTATTCATACTGATTTCGAAAAGACCTTTATCCAGGCTCTCGTCTACAACTTCACGACCCTGAAGGAGCTTGGTAGCGAAGCCGAGGTTAAGGCCAAGGGCAAAGTTATGACCAAGGGCAAGGATTACGTCGTGGAGGACGGAGACATTCTGCTGATCAAGGCCGGTGCTGCCAAGGGTTAGAGAACGAATATCCGATGGAAAATTCAGATATTAGGGTTGATCACAAAAGCTCTGCCTTTCTTTCGGTTTAGATATCCTCGCCGGCTAATAGAAGTCTTTTGTCACGCCACCTCTGCTGAACCGAACGTGACTTGTTTCAATAAATGTCCAATGTGATGAATCTTGAGAGCTTGCAGATGGCAGGATTTTATCCAAGAGGAGAGTGGGGGAGGGGTATTGCTGGTGACGATCAGATAACCGCCATTTCTCCGACTTGACAACACCCTAGCTCCCTCGCCTGCTACTCACTCACAGTGCGGCACGGACCAAGTGACATGGGCACCTGGGCACTTCAGGGCCATGCGCATCTCCTTGCTCCTTCATCAACACCTCCCAAAACCATTGGATCTCGGGCCGACAATATGAGCCAGCCATCAGTAAATCGCGGACATGGTCGGACCATATCAGTAACGAGAGGTAGGTCTTTTGTCTACTCGCCATACTTGGTTGACTTCGCGGCCCCTCTTACGCTGTTTTGTATCCATGCCCTGCTGCTGTAGTGGTCCTCCGAGGTGCTACAATTCGAACATGACCCGGGCCAGAGGGCACCTGTGTAAGATGGGGTGTAGATGAAGCTAACAGTTAACCAACGTTTAGCTGTCCGTCCCAGGTCTTCTACCAAGGGCCCGCTGGACCTGGACGAGTGAAGCCCCCCCTCCTCTCATCCAAGTACGACTCATTGACTGATACGCTCTCACAGCACACCTCTGAATGACCCGTTGTCGCCCAAGGCTGCCGCTAAGGAAGAATCGGCGCAGCAGCGCCCGATATCTGGCCAACGCTCTCCGGCCATGCCGCATTCCCCGACACCGCCTGTGCAGACGGCCGTCACCAAGAACTTTGGCTTTCTCCTACGTCCAGAGATTTACCACAATGTCAACCCGGCCAACATACCGCTCGCCTTCAGAAACTCATCCAAGCAACCTCCAGCCGACGCGTCATTGGAAGACCTTGTGGCTAAAGGTCATTTCCGAGCGGCTGCCATCGCTGCTGTGCAAGAACTCACGGCCACGGGCGGGGCGGTGCGAGGTAGTGTTGACCCCTCAGACCATCATAGAATATTCAGCCTGCTATACACGCGGCTGGCGTGCCTGACGCTCATCGACGCAACGTCGATAGCGGCGCAGGAGGTCAGGGCACTCGAAGACCTCAACGCCAGCATCTACATTGACGAGACCACCGGCGAACACCTCGTGCCTTGGGAGCTGCGGGTCCTCAACGTGCGGCTGCAGGCACTCGGGTTCAACGACCCGCGGAGGTCTGTAATGAGCTATCACGATCTGGCGAGGGAAGCGCGAGAGCAGATCATCAAGGCGAAGACCCGGCACGACAACTCGGCACGGGAGCTTTGGAAGGCACGGCTGACAGACCTGGGCATCAACGTTGCTGGCGCCCTAATCGAGATGGACGATCTGGCCGGCGCTGCGCATCACTTGAAGACGCTTAAGGACCACGGCGACGGCAAGATGGCGCTGTCCCGAGCGCTTCTCTGGCTGCACCTCGGTGATACGGAGGCCGCACGTAGCTGTGTTCAGGATTTAGGAGAGGACGGAAAGCATGCTGAGGGCGTCGTAACCGCACTTTGCCATATGGCCGACGGCGAATACGACACAGCACTGCAATCCTGGAAGGTACTGAAGGGGGAGTTGGATGATGAGATGGTCGGGGTCAACCTCGCAGTGTGCCTCCTTTACACTGGCAAGCTCACGGAGGTGAGAGTCGTCTTTTTGAATTCAACATGATGGTTTGCTGACCTAACAGGCCCGGTCCATATTCGAGGACATGGTGAGCACTGGCTACTCGTCACACACCCTTCTCTTCAACCTCAGCACGACGTACGAGCTCTGCACCGAGCGGAACCGCAATCTCAAGCTGAGACTCATTGACAAGGTTGCCGACCTGGACGAGACACCGCGGGGCTGGGAAAAGAACAATGCCGACTTCAAGCTGTAGAAAGGAAAATCTAAAAGAGGGAAAGAAATAATGATGAATGGAATGTGTTGTTTACGTATCCGTGGGGTCGGAAGGACGGCACCCATCCAATTAGAGCCAAGCCATCGCCTCACTCGCAAGATACCCCCAATAAACTTGCCAATGAACGAAGCTTCGCACGGATTGTGCATGCGCAATCAGACGGTCGATCCGCTTACCAAGATGCTTAGTTGCGAGGCCTGCATGGTGCGGCAGAATGACAAACCATTTGCAAACAGACGATGCGCTAGTCAATACAGGAAGTCAAGCACGCACGACGAGGGCGGAATCGGGAACGCTCCAAAAGGTCGACAGCTCCCCGCGGCTCCCCGTCTGGGGCTCGTTCTGTCCCCAATCATATCATGACCTTATATCTACTTGACGGGTGTGAGCTCAACAGCCCGAGGGTATCTGGGTGTCCTGTCACAAAAAGACTGCTTAGAGTCTTGCGACTAGATTAACCGTAAACTACACAGTTCCAACCGACGAGAGAATGGCGACCGAGTTGCAGTTGCAGGCGATCAGCCTCCTGGAAAAGATTGCGCAATCGCAAAGGGTATTGGAAAAGAGACTCGACGCGATAGAGAGGCTCATCGGCCGACAAGGACCGGCGCCCTACTTTCCGCAATTCCGACGGCTGCCGCCCGAGCTAAGACACCGCATCTGGTCACTCGCCATCCCCACCCGGGTCCTGCGGCTATCGAGACGGGCCAGCAAGAAGCACGCAACGCTGCTCGTGAGCCCCCCCGCCATCGCCGGGGCCTGCCGCGAGGCGCGAGCGGTAGCAACGCGAAACGGGGGGATCGTCTACCTTAAGCACGATACCGCCAACCCCGAGAGCCCCATACGGACGACCCAGTACTGGTTCGACAGCTGCCACGACGTGCTCGAGCTGGACAGGCGGTTCGACGTCGCGGGCGACGAGCCGCGCGGCAGCAGGGACCTCGTCCGCGACGCGCAGCATATCCTCGCCCCGCGCGCCGAGGCCGAGTGGTTCGCCCGCCTGTTCCGGCAGACGGCTCATCTCAGGCGGCTCAGTCTTATGTTTGACGCCGTCTCGGTCAGTCCCTGCGTTTGGGACACGGGCGTTGTGAGGCGCCTCTTCGGCGACGCCGGCACCGTCGTCACCATGGACCTCGAGAACGCGGGCGAGATCGCGTGGGTCAAGGGCGTCTTGCGGGAGCACTGGCGGAACCCCGTGTTCTGCGCGTTCGACCTGGAGGCCTGGGCGAGGGAGAGAGGGTTCGGTGTCGGAACGGGCCCAAGGGATGAAGGCTGGATGCGGCGGTTGCCCGGAACGTGGATGAGCGAGGTCGCGAGAGGGTGGGTCATGGCCAAGGCGGAGGAGCTGGCGGCGGAGATCGGAGGAGAGGCCGGAGGGCGGGTTGAAGGGGGAACGAGAGGACAGCTGGAGACTGAAGCGTCAGAGGCGCGAACACGGGCTTCTGCGGCTACGGCTGCGGCGGCGACGTTGGATATGAAGGACGACTTCGTCAGGGCTGCCCTGCTGGCCATGCCCCGAGTGGAACTCGTAAGGGTGTTTTCCCACGATGAGGTTCATGCTGGTTGTCGTCCATAACACCAACCCTCATATCAAAGTCTATTTCAAGCTCCAATGACGTCGAATGACCTCGAATTTCCAGCCTCGTCTGAATCACCTTGGACCAGACGTGCAAGAGCACATTGAGATGCTACGTATAGTGAAAGACCTCCGATGTAGGGTTCTCCACCGGTACTGTTTGCCGTCAAGGGGGGGGGAGGTTCCCAGGTTGCCTAGCCATCTGCGTTTTTCCCTCACTCGTACGTAAAGCAAGAATCACCCTCGGTTGTTGGAGCGATGAATCTGCTGGAAAGACATACTCTACCACTCGGGTATTATGTCGAGCCCGTCGACACGCTGCAGCCACAACTTCGGGACGGGTCTTGTCTGTCCATAGACCTTGCACCAGCTCAATAAGATTGAATAATTGATTTTTTTAATGGTGAAGAAGGGCACCTTGCCGCCCGTTAATCTCCCAATTCGTCTGTTAGGAATCTTGGTCAGTTTTGATGTGAAAGAGAAGACTTGGTGGAAAAGGCTTGGAGCTTCAGGGTGAGCTGTCGGTCAGATCAGAGGGCATGTCAATTTCCAAGAAGAGGTCCAGAACCAAGTGCATGTTTCAGTTTGTCAGAGTTAGGAAGATCCGGTATCTGATCACTGTTTCTCCTGGCTCATGTAGGCCAAGGTTTGTCGGCGAATAGCTTGATACAAGACAGGTCGACAGAGGAACATCAATGTGCGCGCTTTGATATCAACACTGTACGCCCGCTGAACGTCCCGCTGTCTCCCAGGAACCACAGCGGCTCGGCGTAGAGCTGTTGCCGCTGTAACGCATGACCCCGCACCGTGCACACAGTGTGTCATCGAGCAAGAATCCGAGTTTCAACGTCCAATTTTCAACTCGCTCTCACTCACTCACTCACTCACTCACCTCGCCTTAGTTACATACACGGCCCACGCCCAGTAGCCGCGTCGCGATGGTGCGGACACGACCTCGCAATAAAACAAGACGCGTCGCCGTCATAGACTATGGCTCAGATGGCGAGCCGCTCGATGTCCACGACGACCTTGACGATGAAAATTTCGAGGCGCCGCCCCCGGACCCAGAAGACGATGAAGATGACCCTATCGACGCCGACGGCGGCGACGACGATTTTGAGGCCCACGACCCTTCCGACCTCGCACTGGACGGCCCGCGGAACGCCGATGATGACGACGAGGATGAGTTGCCCGCCTACACCAGCTCCGCCGGCCTGAAAAAACTACCAGTAGACATGGCCGCCCTCGGGACCTATCATGCCGATGGACGGCCTACGAGGCACTATACTGGCGCGCTGAAGCGAGGCCAGAGGATACAGGTCCTCGACTTCTTCTACGGGCCTCAGGAGGAGGCTGTCGGCGTTGCCACCTGGTTGCTGAACCGCTGGGCAGGGTACGCCGTTCTGCCAAGCAAGTTACCTGACGGGCCCGCGCCTCCGGTCCCGAGCCCCTGGCTCGACCCAGAGTTCGTCGAGGATCAGTACCGATCTGCGAAAGCGTGGTTCGAGAGACTGAAGGGCGTCAAGGGGGCAAGTGAGGGCGAGAGGCAGATGAGCGCCGAGGAAGCTGAGGGGTATCGGCTTCAGCCTGGCGGTCATTTGGTGTCCGTGATTGGGCCGTACCTTGGCCAGCAAGAGGTCAAAATCACACCGTACGATGGTGTTGTGCTGTCCGAATCGGGACTGCCATTTACGACTCCCACGGACGAAAAGCCGGCAGGGTGGATGTTTGATGTGGGCGGCATCGTCATCGGCATGGAATGGGCCAGCAGGACGGAACAGGAGGCGCAGGTCCTTGCGCTTGCTGTCATCCCGCACACAGACCACATATTGGATTCTGAGGGTGCTTACGATCAGAGCAAGGGAATCATCCAACTGTGGGCGCTCTGTGGCCAGAAGGATGAAAATGACATCACGAGACCTCTTGCGAGCCCAGCCCGTCTTGCTCGAACTATCTGCTGCGACTGGGGCAGAGTCACGAGGCTCAAGTGGTGTCCGGTGTCATACAGAGAGAACGGCGCCATGGGCCTCCTCGCGGTGCTTTGTAGTGATGGCCAGGTCCATATTGTCGTGGTCAAGGACATTGGCGACGGCGAGCAGGATGCTTTCAGTAAGAGACCCCTTACCCAACTACCTCCCTCCTCGGCCACCACGTACTGATAGCCGGGCAAGCCAAACTCGAAAACCCCATCGTCTCCCTAGGAATTCCCTCCGAGACCAACGTGACCGCCACATGCTTCGCCTGGGTCAACACCAACCGCATCGTTCTCGGCCACTCGGACGGCTGCCTCACGCTGTGGTCAATCTCGCCGCGCATTCTCCTCGCCCGCCACGACGTGCACTCAACGCGCGTCATGCACATTGACACGGCCTACCCCTCAGACCCCTACCTCGTTGCGTCGACGCCCATCGCTGGCTACACCACGCTGGTCGATTTCTCCGACCCCTCGTGCGAACGGACGAGCTTCCCCTGCTTCGCAATCACCCCGCAGCCGAACCTGCTCCAGTGGCACGACCACCTGCGGGGCTTCTTCACCGTCGTGCCATCGGCGAACCCGCTCAACGCGTCGGTCGGCTTCGTCCACTCGCGGTGGTACGCGGCGCAGGTCCGCAAGGTCATGGACGGCGACCGGCTGCCCACCTGCCTCGCCGCGGGCACGCACCATCCCTTCGTCCTCGTCGGGTACCTGGACGGCACCGTCTGGGCGGCGAACCCGTCCAACAGGATCTTTGCGTCGAAGCACCACTTCGGCCACAAGATGAAGATCATCGACCACCAGTATATCCCCCGCGAGCGGCTCAGCAGCTCGGTGCTGGAGCGGGACGGCGGCGGCGAAGGCGGAAGCTGCCGCGGCGCATCGCGGATTCTCCAGGGCTTCCGGCCGGTGCCCAACGTCAACCCCAAGGTGGACACGTGGAAGACTAAGGTGGCCCTCAACAAGAACAAGGACAAGAAGAAGGCCAAGAAGCCGAAAGCGAAGGGCAAGGGCAAGGGAAAGGGCAAGGGCAAGGCGGACGCGGAAGCGGCCGAGGAAGACGACGCGGACGTGCAGGGCGGCGCGGAGGAAGGGGACGGGCACTTTGCGGACCCCAAGCGCGCGGTGATCACGGAGCCACTGACGCGGATCACGACCATGGCGTGGAACCCGAACCAGAAGTATTCGTGCTGGGCCGCGGTGGCGATGGCGTCGGGGCTGGTGAGGGTGATGGACCTCGGGTTGGAATGCTAGACACGGCCGGCGACGGCGAGCAGAGATGGGCGCACGCGTGAATGATACCCTCTATTTAAACACGGCATACCATCCATCTATATATATATATATGTGTGTGTGTGTGTGTGTGTGCGTGTGTCTTTCTCTAACCACGGACTCATTAAAAAAAAACCCTTTCGATAGTGGAAAGCGTTCTCGGCAAAGTTCCCATCATGGGCACAGCGAGCCCCTGACGCTGTGGTTGTAGTCAAAGGCCTTGGCCATGCCATACAGGTGGGTGGCGGCGGCGGCGACGACGAAGAAGTGGAAGAGCTGGTGGGAGCTGCCCCAGATGTCAAAGGTGCCGGGGGACGAGCGCTCGGGCCAGCGGAAGGCGTAGAGGAAGGCGCCAAAGATGTACATGGCGCCGTGCAGGACGACCCAGCTGAGGCTCATGCGGGCCTCCATCTCGGCGCGGCCGTAGATGACGGCGCCGTGGAGGACGGGGACGACGCCCGAGGTGCCGAGGGCGACGAACATGCAGGCCCGGAACGTGCGCCACTCGGGCGCGCGGAAGAACTCGATCCAGGACACGGCGCCGCAGCCGAGGCCGAGGAGGTTGATCTTTGGAACGAGGCGTTAGCATGTTTTTTCCCCTTCTCTTCTCGAGTTGTGTATGTGTGTGTATGTGGAGAGAGAGAGAGAGAGAGAGGGGGGGGGGCAGGGGGGAATGCGCCAGAGAGGGCATGAGCGAGTGTGAGACTCACCGTCGACAGGTAAAACTTCATCAGCCCGGGGTGGCAGTAGAAGCCGTAGTACAAGGCGGGCACGTAGCTCCCGACGATGAGGAAGACGATGCCCGAGTAGTCGAGCTTGTTGCCCCACTTGGCGACCTCGGGGGAGTGGTTGGAGATGGCGTGGTAGGTGGCGCTCATGCCGAGGCAGGCGACGGCGCCGGCGAAGAAGCAGGCGAAGACGAGCACGTCGGCGGGCGCGGCGGTGCCGTAGCGCGGGGCGACGACGCCGTGCAGGACGGCGCCGGCGACGAGGAAGGCGACGGCGCCGAGGAGGTGGGACCAGATGTTGACGGACTCGTTGTGCAGGTAGCCCAGGGACCGGAGGGAGCCGAGGTACGAGTTGGAGTCCGGCCGGTAGCCCGTCAGGATGAAGGCGTTGTCGCGGCGCCAGGCGGGGAGGTCGTCCCACAGGACGAGGAGGGCCTCCTCGACCTTCTTCTCGAGGCCGGCGACCGTCGATTCCACCGAGGACAGGAGGCCTTCGGCGGCGGCGGCAGCGGCGGACGGGCGGCGGTTCCGGTTCCTGACGACGCCGGGTGCGCCGTCGGCGGAGGTATTAGAGACTGTCATTTCTTTCTTTCTTTTGTCAATTCCTCCCTTTTCCTGTGGCGAAGCAGCACGATGGGGGCTTCCTCTGAAACTGTGTGAGTGAAAACGAGATACTTTTGCGGGAAATCACAAGTTTATGAGGGTAGGTTCTACGATTGCTCTTTTAAACGGAGCGGCTGAGATACCTTGGATGAGTCGACGTTTGACAATGGGGCACAACACAACCGATTCTTCGCAGTGAAAGCTAGCGCCGGCTCGCAGTGGCAGCCGCGGCGGGTCAGACCACTGCTGCAGGGGCAGACAACACGCGGTTTAAAGCAGACTTGGTGGGATGGGAATTGTTGGGAGTAGTCCTCCTCCATATGTCCCATACATATCATGTGCACATGCTTAAGGGAAATGTGGATTTCCCCCCTTCGTTCGGCGTCAGGTCCGAGGCTCGTTGGAATTGATGGGGGCCGCCCCCGTTACGGGGTGCTCAGCTGGCACCAAGTGATTGGAGGGAACGGGCACCGCCGGCACCATCCTGCCCGGCCCGTCGGTCGAATTGTTGTGCCCGCGGCACGACGAAGAGTGCGTTGAAGACAGACCTAGGTACAAAGGGTACAAAGGTACAGTCGGACACGAGCCTGTCGACTGTGAGACGGGCAGTGGATGGAGACGGGAGCGGTGGGTTCGGTGGGATTGCTGTGACATGCGCCTGGGACGATATGCAAATCTTTGCTACGAGGGGCAACACTCCCACTGTTTAGAGACCCCCCCCCCCCGTTCCGGTTTTTTCTTTGCGCTCTCTCTTTTTTGGTCGTAAATCACTACGACCCTGAAGAATTTCGAGTCAATGTCGTTCTGAGTCGCAACTTTCAGAACCGGAAGGTCATTTGCAAAACACAAGGTCAGAATGTCGCCGGCATCATCCATGCAGATGATGCACGGCAGTGTGTCGGTTGTCCGGCTGTGCCCAAGAACCCTTGATATCATTTCATTGCATGCTCGTGTAGGTATGTTGAAAAAAAAAAAAAAAAGAGGCGTTCTGCCTCTGGCTTCCGGAAAGGCCAGCCCATGTCGATGCGCGCAGGCTGTCGACTCTGTATTCCCTCCGCGACGTCTCCTTTGGCGAACTCTCCTTGGAGACGAGTTGCTTTATTTCTTGCCAGACTTCTTGATGCCCTGGTTGCCCGTGTTCAAAGGTCCCTTGCCGCCGGCCTTGGCGGCCAACTCCTTGCGAGCCTTCTCCTCTAAAGGGTCATTGGGTTAGTATTGAGGCGCAGGCCGGAGAGAAAGAAGAACGATCTGGAGTAGTCAGTATGACCTACCGGCGCGCTTCTTCTCGAGGAAGGCGAGATCGTCCTCATCAAGATCCTTCGCCTGCTTCTTCGCGGCCTTGAGAGGCTTGGCCTTGCCACCTGGAGAAAGAACCTGTCAGCAAAGCGCCGAGCGGCTGGCGGCCACGGAAGAGCAGCAAACTTACCTTCACGAGATGCACCGCCCATTTTTGCTGAGTCTGTCGAGGACTATCTGGAACGTGGAGGTCAACTTTGGGTGCGGGAGCGTTGAGGAAATAGCAAGGCTGGAGTCGCGGAGGTTGTCGAGTCGTAGAATCAGAGAGGAGAGGAGGAAGCAGGAAGCGCGGCGCAAAGGGACGGTCAGACGTGGGGTGAAAATCGCCCCTCGTGGAGAATCGGTCTGCGGAAATAAGAGGGCCCCGCTTACATTGGTTACTTTGTCTCGAAACGCATTAGAGCATACAGCTAGTCAGGATAGCCATCTATAAGCTATGTATGCAGATAGAGAAAATAGCCCCGTTAAGTGGGTCCATCGCAGCGACGGAACAACCCAGCTGTGACAACTGACGTCGGCTCGGTTTCCTTGGCGCCTTGATTCCTCCGGTCAGGCGTCTGTTTCCTGTTACCAAAATTCGTTCGTCGCAATATCCATTATCCCAGCCAGCAACACCAGCGCCTAAGGCCAGAAAACCGTTGGACCCTTGATCGCTGAAACACCACACACACTCTCTCTTACACACTCACACACTCACACATATCTCGCTGTCGACAGATAACAGCATTCTTCCTTGACGTTGCATAGCCATCACCTCTTCTCGCCCCCCTCTTTGCAGTGCCCTCTGGTTTTCTCGTGTCGCCTTGCTTTCCTCTTCCCCCATGAGCTGAGTCGACACAGTCATCCGGTTCGCAAACAATTCCTGCCGCGCATCAGTCTTTTGTTGATCTCTGCTGACACGTCGCTGCTGCTTTTCGCGAGCAAAAAGACCTAGGGGACTTTCCCCCCCTGGCGGATACTGCTGCAATCAACACACAAAAAGACACCGACGTTTGAGCAGGCCGTGGAACCACGCTTGCTGTCGCATCGCACCGATGGCGTCGAGTTCAGACGAAGGCGAGATCATGGAGAATGACGCCGTGGAATTGAAGGCATCTTCACTGCCGAAGAAGTTTGAAGGAAACGGTGTTGACCGTCAAGACAGAACCCGAAATAGATACCCGGCCTCCAAATCTCCTGAGCACGACAATGCCGCCAGGCACTACAACCCTCCGAGACGGAGCCGCTCTCCCCCGCCACGCGGCTTTAAGCGCCCCCGCGACGAGCGCGACTACATTGGCCGAGGACGACAGGACACGCGACGCTTCCGTGTGCACTACGAGGACGGCCCACGAGACGACTACCGCCGCTCTCGCGTTTCTTACGAAGACCTGGATCGCCCCTCCTCCCGTGGCTCGAACCACAGTTACGACGGCCGTGACAGGAACCGAAGCCGCGATAGAGATACATATCGGGAGAGAGACAGGGAGCGCGATCGCGATCGAGACCGTTACCCGGATAAGAGGCCGCGCAATCGCACCAAATCACCGTACCGTCCCCCGCACCACGACCGAGGAGGCCGGGATGATCACTACGGCAGAGATGGCGGGCGCGATCGCCTTGCCGACTCGTTTCGTGGCTTGAAGTACGACGACCACCGAGACCGAGACTCGCGGAATGGGAACACGCCATCGAACGGGGCCGCTGTAGGAAAGGATTCTCGTGCTGCCAGAGACAATGCTAAACCTGTGAAACACTCTGCAGACGACAGGAAATCTGCTGCGTCTCCCTCTCGAGACCGGGCGTCCGTCTCTCCACACTCAAAGAGGACTCGGTTCCTGCTAACGCCAGAAGGCAGCGCGCCACAGGTGGTTGAGCCTGAACATGACTATGACGAGCCTGATGAGCCAATGGTCATTGACGAGGAGGCCGAGATTGAGCGTCGGCGCCGGCGCCGTGATGAGTTGCTTTCAAAGTCCAACTCAGCGACTCCGCTGCTCGTTCATGCGCTGCACGCGTCTGACAAGCCGGCTGTTGCCTCCCCCTCACGAGAAGTCACACCAGGCACACCAGGAACAGGTAAGAAACCCAACTCCTTCTCCTCTCCCGGCCCCGCTAAGTCTTCAGATTTCGGATCACCCGCTCAAGAAGGGAGCTCGCCTGGTGCTATTGAGATCGTGAACGAGAGCGACCTCATGAACACCCACGGAGGCGGAGAAGTCACTGAAGAAGACGGCCCCTCAGCAGCGGATTACGACCCCACCGTTGACATGAAGGAAGACGAGAGGCGCGACGAGATGAGACACGGTCATGTTGGTGTGCACGGCGAAGCTCCCGAGGCGCAGACCGAGGCGCAGCCCCAAGAACAGCCCCAGGAAGCACCATCGAAGAAGCCCACGGGCGACGATGACGACGACGATTTTGACATGTTTGCCGAAGACTTCGACGACGAGAAGTATGCTGCTCCCAATCCTGCCAACGTGGCCGTCGTGGATGAGACCAAAGCTTCGCCCGCTCTCGCTCCGCCCAACGGCGCCATCCTCGAGGGCGACGACAAGGATGGCTACTACAAGATTCGCATCGGTGAGATCTTGAACGGCCGGTACCAGGTCCAGTCCACCCTGGGTAAGGGCATGTTCTCCGGTGTCGCGCGGGCCGTCGATATTACGAATAAGAAGCTGGTCGCCATTAAAATCATGAGAAACAACGACGCCCTGAGGAAGGGTGGGTTCACCGAGATAGCCATTCTGCAGAAGCTCAACGACTCGGACCCTGAGTGCCGCAAGCACATTGTCAAGTTTGAGCGACACTTCGACCACAAGGGCCATCTGTGTATGGCGTTTGAACACCTCAGTCTGAACCTGCGAGAAGTACTGAAGAAATTCGGGAATAACGTCGGCATCAACTTGGGTGCGACGAGGGCATATGCTCACCAAATTTTCATCGGCCTTGCTCACATGCGGAAATGCAGTATCATCCATGCCGATCTCAAACCTGACAACATCTTAGTGCGTATCCCTGCTGTGGAGAAATCTGAGAGGATTGATACTAACCCGTACAAGGTCAATGAAAGCCGAACCGTCCTCAAGATTTGCGATTTAGGCACCGGTATCGATAAATCCGACGCCGCGACGGTACACAACGAGATCACCCCGTACCTTGTCAGTCGCTTTTACAGAGCACCCGAGGTTATCCTCGGAATGCCCTACGACTATGCCATCGACATGTGGTCCATCGGCTGCACGTTATACGAGCTGTATACGGGCAAGATCCTCTTCGCCGGCGACAGCAACAACCAGATGCTCAAGACCATCATGGAGATCCGCGGAAAGATCACGCCCAAGCTTTACAAGCGAGGTCAACTGTCAGCGATGCACTTTGACGAGCTGGGCAACTTTGTCAGCATGGAGAGGGACAAGGCGCTTGGAAAGGTATGTAATTTGCTGGTGACGATGGTTCCCTTTGTCTTGCTGCTTTTCTCTTCCCCGTACTTCCAACGCTTCTGCATTGAGCTTGTTTCATACCCCGAAGCCCATGCACCAATCAGTCCCCGAGGTGCTGTTTTGACCGACGGTCCCGAGATGGTCTAGTCGAGGCGCAATGCGACTGTAAGCGCTGAGGCGCGGCTACACATGCGTGTGCATCCTAGACATTCTGCAGGCCGTCATGTCTGAGCGGTGGACTGGGAGAGCTTGCATTGTGATGCCCTTCGGCCACCGGAATGGTCATCAACAACCGCCACAACCAACGTGCAGTCTTTATTTTTCAGATAGTTCGGACTCGCATGGCTTGCTGGGCCCCAGCCCTCCCCAGTTTGGAAGGACCGGCCGAGCAAAAAACAATCCCATCTGCGGAGGATGCAGATGCGGGTAGATGTCTCAGAGTCTATTACCACGGCCGACGCATCATCTCATCTTCGCCTCCTTTCTATTCCCTGTACTGGCCCCCCAACTCTCTGCACGGAGGGTCCAGCGCGTTGGGTCTATTTGTCAAAGTTGTCAGATATGATGCCACGTTCGTGGGGACCCGCCGCACGCACGCTTTCTTTTGACCTATTTTCGACTTTCGATGCGTTTGAGGAATAGAAGCGAATTTGCCCGATAGGATTTCGTTCAGCCAGCTGACTCGCATTTGCTTCATACAGACAACCGCCAGGGTCCTGCCCATCGTCAAACCGACGCGTGACCTGCGCACCCGCCTCTTCGCCGCATCGGCGGGAATGAACGACGCTGAGACCAGGGATCTCAACCACTTTGTCGACCTGCTCGAGCACTGCCTGACGCTCAACCCGGAAAAGAGAATCAAGCCTGCCGACGCGCTGAAGCATCCCTTCTTCACGTCGAGGGTTGCCCCGCCGAAGCGGTAGGGTGTTGGTCATGACCAAGTCTAGGAAGACGCCCATTGGGGGTGGTCGTAGCATCAAGTCTTCGGGCGTTGGTTTTGTTAGACGTGACTGCTGGGATCATCTCGTACTCTCACGATTGATGCACACGACTGAGTCGAGGGCGTTTCGTGGCGTGGGTTGTACGACGAGGCTGCAAACTGCGTCCTTGACCGCGATGCGCTGGCGATAGAGTATACAGAAGATGACCAAAGGCAACATGGAATTACAAAATATCCCACAATATACCATTCTACTTACCTCAGCTCTTTACGAGTCCACCATCTCTCTCTCTCTCGTATTGTGGACCCTATTCCTGCCGTCTCGGAGTTTCCTTGTCTTGTGATCCCGGAGCGATACCACCGAGCAAGCGGTAGAAGCCGGTGACAATAGACTTGGACCGAATGGGTCAGCTCACCTCATGTATGTGCGACCGTTTGCGGGCCGGCATGGGGAGGTGGTCTCGGAGGCAGTGCAGTAGCTCGCGATCGGGTCCCGAATCCCGTCAATCTTTCTGTTCCTCACGTCTCGTCTGCTTCGCCCCTCTCATCCTCATCCGTGTCCCACGATGCCCTTTCCCTCACCCTTACCCCCCCCCCCCCCCCCTGTACGCTTGTGTGACAAGTCAAGACAGCTCGCAGTCTTTCCTTCCTAGACCAGTGGTGTATGTGTATGCGATAGTGTGTGAGCGTGCACGCGTCATTGTCTTGGGACACGCTGAGCTGTCCGGCGTCCACAGGAATGGACGGGCTGCAATCAGGACATGCATTTCTGGGGGATGACGACGGGACGGGACGGGATGAGGGGACATTTGGTGTTTGAAGTTGCCGTGCTTGGAGTCTGAACCCTTCCGAGAGAAGACTGGGGATCATTACGTCAAGAGAGCGGCGCAAGGGCCCGAAAGAGGCCGCAAGGAGTCGACGGGACTCGGAGAGCACATGAGATCGGGATCGAAGGGCTCAAGAGCAATGGACAAATAAGGAATATCATGCCCCCCCCCCCCCTATCTTCTTTGGAATGAACTCTTCTGTGCGTGGAATCGGGGGCGGTCGAGCGTAGTCTGTGATGCCTCCCCAGCTCCTTGGATTTGTCAAGTCGAAAGACGGCGGGCTGAAAGGGGGTGTGTGTGTCTGGAGTTCTAGTTCGCGAG
Organism: Colletotrichum graminicola M1.001; assembly: GCF_000149035.1. Classification (NCBI taxonomy): domain Eukaryota; kingdom Fungi; phylum Ascomycota; class Sordariomycetes; order Glomerellales; family Glomerellaceae; genus Colletotrichum; species Colletotrichum graminicola. Next base: position 186,941 of record NW_007361028.1, on the reverse strand, counting down.
GTTCCAAGGTCCCGGATACCTTGGCGATAGGACATCTCATCAAGCAAAGAAAACATACGCACCATACTTTCTTCCCGTGCGCCGTACGTCGTCGGGGCCACTTCGCCCTCGCGAGTCGGGTTCGATCTCGGTCTGTGGTCGGCTCATTCCGCGGAGCCCGAGAACTTGCGGGCGTTCCACCTCATCTATGGGATGAGGTTCACGATGATCCCCTCCTCGTGACAAATTTCTGATGGTGCGGACAAGAAGAAGAAGAGAAAAAAACCACAGCCCGCACAACAAACCCGCAGCGCTTACAGCCCGGATAACGAGTCTGGCTGGGACGAGGACGGTCCCGCCCTCTCTCTTCCATCGTCGCATTCGTACGCATCAGCCTCCAAGACATGCATGACCACACAGTCGGTTGCAAAGAGAAAAACGGACGGCGCTGAGCTCTTTCTTCCGTAGCACGGCTACACACGGTACGTGCCGGCGTTGGGCCGTGTAATCTCGCCCAGATCTCGAAGCAACGCGAACTTCTGTGTGCGTCTTTTTCCGCAGGAAAAGGGGAGGGGGTTTGTACCATCTCCGGGGCAGGATTGCACGAACGTCGTTCTTGGACCAGACGACGCGGCTGCAAGCTCGCGAAGAAGCCCTGCTGCAAGAGTGGCCGGAAGCAAGCCGGCGCCAGAACGTTCGTGCCTGCCAACCTGCCCTGCAGAGTCTTCGATCCTTCGCTGTCGTTGGGGGTGCATGCCGCTCAGCACATGCATCTGTCCGCGTGGTCAACAGGCGTCGCAGGAGTATGGCGGTTGGCGGTGCCCTCCCGGAACAAGACGGGTCGACAGCAAGCTTAACACATCGGGGATTCGTGATGATTCTGGACTGTTTGAATTCTGTCTACAGAAGATCGTCTACAGGAAAGGAACGTCCTCCGTATCCCTTCCCCCACGAGTGAAGCGATATATCGATGTCGATCCCCCGCCTGACTGTTCGGTGAAAATGGCTTATATCCCGGATTCCAGATGAGCCCCGCGTAGGCTCACGCCGAAACCTCATCAAACTGACGCCCTGGGAACCAACCGGAGGCTTCATTTGCCCAGGCGTCAGTGACCTTGACAGTTAACAGCAGCTATGGCAGACCCCCCCCCGTGCCGGACTCTGCAGACACGCTCTCCGAGGTCACATATCAACCCCATATGCAGGCGAGCCCGGCAGAGAGTCCCAGGAGGGCAAAGGGCAGCAAAGGATATGCAGCAGGCATCGTACCATGCTCGTTCCCGCCTCTGCTGCTTGGATATCTTCCCACTGGGCATTTGTACAGATCGAGGAACTAGTCCACTCTATTCCCATCAAGGCATGTCAAATCAGACAGCTGTATACCAGGACAGAAGACAAAGCATGAGCCAGGGAGCCGGTTGTCGTGTTTTCAGTTCGCCCCTGCAGAGCAATACCTACATCCTCAGCCACGGTGGCGAAGAAGATTGCCGTAACCTAGACACGGCCGGAGCCGTATACGAACATTGGACGAGGCACGAGGCTCACAAAGGACGATGGGCACAAACCAAGACCAGGGGAGGAGCAGGCGGGTGTTGCCAGAACGCGAACACGGGGCACAAAAAGGCGATTGCGAACGCGAGGCGCGCGCGCGCGCGCGAGAGAGAGAGAAGGGCGCAATCTTCGCCCACGGGCGGTAGGGTGTGTCAGGTTGGTAGCCTTTTGCCTTTTTTTTTTTCTTTCTTTCTTTTCCACTTTGAGCATTGTTTGCTTGCTTCATCCCACGGGCACACACACACACACACACACACACACACACACACACACACACACACACACACACACACACACACACACACTCTATCTCCCACCCAGCCGGCCCATCCTGCTGACCAGGCGGCAACAAAAGGGGCAATGCAGTCGTCGCATATCACAAGGGGGGCTGTCGGGCCCGACTTAGAGAAGGCCAGACTGCATCACACAAAGAAAATGGCAGACGCTGTCCCCCCCCTCACACATACAGACAAACCCCTTTTTTTGCTTCACGACGGACTGCGGACGAGTCCCACTCTGGACGGCGTCCAGGTCAGCCTCAGGTGGGAAACAGCAATGATCCCACGGCATAGGCGGGGGTTACGTGCTGGGCGTCGCCGTCAGTCGTACAACCGCCAAAAGGAAAACCGTGATGGGTGTGTGAATGATGGCACCTCTAGGGGGAGAGGGAGGTGGATAGGAAGACCGGCCGTTGTGCGCATGCAGCTAAGCTACGGCGATTGTGTTATAGACCATAGATAGAACCCCCCCCCCCCAAAGGTCCAGCGGTTTGCCGCCATGCTCGAGGGGTGGAGAGTAACACGAAAAAAGAACACCGACCAGAGTCGTGTTTGACTAAGAAGGGATCGTAAGAGAGGGAGGGAGGGGGGTAGGTAATAAGAGTAGGGGGGGGAGGAGCGGGAGGACGAGGCAATCTAGATCACACACGGCGGCGCCGTGTCAACATGAGTCGCAGGTTCGAGTGCCGTATGCAAGCTGCCGGCCGATATTCAGATTCTCCACGATACGACAGAACGTGCCACCGCTACTACTACTTGGCATCTCACCCGCCTTGCGTGAGCGGTTGGACGAGAACGAGTTGCATTAGGAAGCGCCAGGTGTCACGATGCCGCCGTTACACCGCCCCTCCCCGGGGCAGCACTACGCTGGGAGTCACCATGCAGGCGACCGAGATCTACACTGTTGGCGGTTGTGCACCGGCATCGGCCGTGCCCGGTAGTGCCCGGTAGTGCCGAACGGAGACGGCGGGGGGCAGGGGGGCTCGGTCAGCGAGGCGGGGGAGGGCGGAGAGAGTGACAGAGAGTCAGAGAGAGCGAAAGAGAGAGCGGGAATGGGGTCCTTGGAACGGACAGCCCTGTCGCCAACTTTGTAAGTGTATTCGTACCTAGATAGAGTAACCAGCGGGCGGCCGACGGACCCATCGGGCAAGGCTTGCAGGTCGTCGCCCGCTATCAAACCAAACGGGACTTAAGACCAAACAGCCAAGGAAGTTTCCAACGATGGTCGTCTTAGAGCGGCCGATTGGGGAGAGAGAGAGAGAGAGAGTGTGTGTGGGGAGACGGGCGCCGTACCCAGCAAGGCAAAGGGGCACGACGCATCGTATCCCTCCCCTTGAGGCTTGGCCAGGTGTCGTCCAACGACGAATGACGACCAACGACGACTCGCAGAAACGCTGGAATGTAGCCGGCAGGGCCGCCAAGAGCCCGTTCGATGCGGCCCCGGAAGTGGAAGTTATGGATCGGCCCCAAACTCTCGCCCTATCTCTCCCTCTCTCGCTCTCTTTTGGGGGCGGGCCCCAGCTTCAATGTACACAGTCGGGTTGCTTGCTTGCTTTCTAAGAAAAGAACGCGCGCAGATCAATCGCCCATGTTTCCACCCGAGGCGTTGCATTCTCGTCTTTGCGTCGCATCGGGAGACTCGAGAGGACCATCCAAGTCGATCACAGAGGATCACAAGTCCTCGAGGCTCTCTTGCATTACTCCCTCTCCCCCCTTTTCCCCCCTTCCCACTCTTTGGGGTCAGCGCCGGCCCGTTGGAATGCTCGCTCGGGCTGGCGTTGGCTTCCTTGGACCCTGGAGCCATCAAAACCGCCCTGCGTTTCTGATGGCACCAATGCCCCCCGCCGGCGGCCCTCCCCTCTCCTCCCGCGTCTCAAGGGAGGGGGTTAGGTTAGCGTTGAAGAATAGATAACAAGAGCACACGACGTGACGGGAAAACCGCGCTTGACGCAAGGTGTGTGAGGCCATTCGAGGCAGGAAAAAAAAAAAGTGTAGGAGCACACGCCGCCGCACGCCTTAACACCAATGTTTCTAGCTGCTCTCAGAAGGATTCCCTCAATGATTGGCCGCCCTTCCCCCTCCGGCCCAGCGGGGGACCGCATGTCCCAATGGCGGTTTGAGGTTCGTTGTTTCACCCCACGATTATTCGATACTGAGCGGGAGGAGGGGGCAAAAGCGCGCATGCGCACGTTGAGATGGGGACAAAGGAGGCATGACGGGATTCAGCGATCTGCAGGACGGGGTCCAATGATGAATATGCCCGTCATCTGAAGGCTTTGACCAACGAGACGTTGGCTCTTAGACCAAGGTACTGCGTAGTGCTAGCCCATCCATCTCAAAGAGCGCAGGTAAAAAAACATCGCGGAAGCTAGCAACCGACTCGATTATCTCCCGCCCCCTAACCTCCTTTTCGTGATATATGGTAGGGCATGATATCACTGATTCGTCAAACCGGGAAGAGATCTCCACCATCGAGATGTCTCGCACTTTGCGCATTCCTTCTCTGCCATCGCGGCGGTCGGTTCGCAGCCCACTAACAGGGGGAACCGTCGGGAGAGGGGTGGGAAGCGTGTCCTCACGAACCACCGTCGACGGTCTCTTTCGTCTTCCGGACTAGAACACACAAACAAATAGAGGATCGAGGATATCGACGATCAAATCCCACCCCCCTCCCACCCCCCGCCGGACACCATACAAGACAAGGCCGCCGGTGCGGCCAGCAATCGAATCGGATCGTCAAACGGATCTGCGAAACTCACTAACGAGACACTTACTCCATGTTGATTGATGATGGACGAGTTTCTGACAGTGGTCGAATCGTAATGGATCATGTCCGCCGCCGCCGACGTAGTTATCGTCATCGGCAATTCTCTCTCACGTCCCCCTCCGCGCTCAACGCATCTCAAACCAAGTCCCGAAAAGGTAGCATTCCATCTGGAAGGGCCGCCTTAGTGCGGCAATGCCTTACGTATACGAGGGAGGCGGTGTGTGGAGTTGATGAGTGAGGCCATGTTCACCGGTCGTGCAGTGCTCGCTCATTCGAATCGTGAATCGGCCGCATTGTCCGTCTTGAGGCCCCTTCCCCTGACTCTCCACTCAACCTTCTCCAATGCCCATGGGCTCTGGCTCTTCTGGTTGTGGAGGCATAGGAAGCTGCCGACCCCGGCCGCCCGCGATTCTTTTTGGGTTTGCGATTGACAAGTGTTTCGTTTGGATACCTAGCTCTGGTTTGCCGCTGCCTGGCACTGCGTTCGCCCAATGACACCTTCTTGGTGATGGGATATCCCGGCCGGCGCCTCTCGCCTCTCATCTGTCATCAATTGGGCGAACCGCCCGGGTCGTCCGTCCATGCGACCAACGCATAGCCTACGGTTTATAAAGGACTGAATGATGGGAATCCGCTAGGTGCAAGTGGCAATTCGATTGCTGGCCTGCATCCATCCTTGATCCAGTCTTTTGGTGTCCGAGTTAACCGGGGTGTATACGTGTGTATGTGTGTGTGTGAATGTCGGCTCATCAGGAAATCCCCGTGGTGTAGGATATTGTTTCTAATAGAGTGTGTAGCCTGCGTTTAACCCCCTCGCACTATATCAAATTCGTGCATAACTTTGGCACATCGCGATGAACGTCACTCGTCAAATGATTCGCTGATGGTCAGAGTGTGCCCAGAGCTGCACGTCATTGATCGGCTCGTTCGGCGGGCTCGAGGTCCTTGACGAGGGGAGTTGAGTCATATTCCTGACTAGGCTCTAGGTGTCGGACAGCGGCGGACTTGCAAATGAAAATCCCGACTGGCTTTGGTCTGGGGCCCCGTTTGTTCAATGTGGCGATCGTGATTCGGGTGTCCTCCCGAGATAAACACAAACACACACACACACACACACACGCACGTCTCTGGTCCATTTGTCAGGTCGCAATAGCCTCAGTTCCGAGAGTTCTAGACCGTCGCGGCGCTCAGTCCCTGCACCGCACTTTCGTGGCAGCGCCTCGTCGTCACGGGGTCTCAACTTGGACCCTCGAGAGACCCCTATATGCTCGAATACCGCTTTAACAAGGCAGTTTGGGGTACCCGGAAGAACGGCGTGGCCTTCGCACCTGGCCCTGGAGGCCCGACGAGCACGGGTCGACCATGAGATGGGCCATTAGGGATGGGTGCATCACTCTGTTTTGTTGTGAGGACCGCTGTCTTGGACAAACTATCAAGCCCGTGAAGTCTGGTCCGGCGTTTGTGCCGAGCAGCAAAATGACTTTTTGGCCCGTTCGCTAGCCCAGGGGGACAGAATGAGACACTGTTGGCAGAGCCAGCCGCAGCTCACCTGGCCTGCACTTTGACGTTCAGCGAGAGGGACTTACTGATCGAGAGGGTTTGAGATGACGTGAAATGAAAAGACCTCCGGCCCACCGAGCCTTTTCCAAGCTTAAGCCGTCGGCCATGCTTCGGTGTGTGAACAAACGGATGGCCGGCTGACTGCATTTCAGTCATCCCCAAGACCTGGGCACGTCTGTTTGCTTCTTCCCGTCAGCTGACTGGGGGTCATTGATGAGCGAGACGCACCAGGCCGACCACAAATTGCGATCTTCCTAGCACTGCGAAAGTAAGTATCCCAGGTCCCGCAGGCGCTGAATCGCCCAAAGACTTAATTCAAGGGAGACCGAGGCTTGCAGACGGAGGCGACTCGCTGGCCCGCTTGTTGGCGAACCGAGGAGGTAGGGAGGGAGGAAACGAACGGTTTGTCTTGTTACACAGCAAGCAATAGTCTGCATTTGCCTCGTGTTTCCTCGAGACTCTCAGTCATTAAGTCTTGGATGATTGCCATGTGGTCCAGGACGCGGTGGGCGGGCGTTGTTCAGGTTGGAATATTGGTTCCAAGAAGGTTCCATCCCACCCGCGCCTCTCCGTTGATTTCGACTTGTCTGGCCCCCCGTCATATCGACCGAAGGGGGCCGTTCGAGTCTATTGTGTAACGGCCGCCATTGATGTGCCGCTCGCTGGCTTGCATTTGCGCATCTGTCCTGGGAAGAGACTCATTACGAATGACGCAAAACGAGGATTATGTGTTGCGGGCTGGCCGGGGTAGACGGTTTGGTTCGGTTCGATCAACTCTCGTCTGTAACCACGTCCGAGTCGCAGGATGATTTGATGAGCGCTAGGTCCTTCGCCTGGCCAATGTTCCCTAGCCGAAGGAGTGTCCAGGAAGAAGGCAACATGATCGGCTCATTCGGTAGGGTTGCACTGTGAGTCGCATCTATAGCAGGAAAAAACGCCGACTGATATTGGTCAACCGCTTCCCGGGGTCTCGTCAACGGCATCAACATGCCCGGGATGCCAATACACGGCAAGGGCATTATCAAACAAGAAAATGGGGGAGGGGAACCGGGCGCGCTGATTGGAACCCACTCCAACGGGTTTGCTTTCCAGTTGGAGGCAACTCTGGGCATGGCATGAATAGATCGGCTCCCCGAGTGACGGACAGGTGGGCCAAGCGTGGCATGTTTGAGGTGCGTTGCGAGCAACATCGGACCACCTCGGAGTCAAAGCTCAAGGCACTCTTAATGGGACCCGTTTAACTGTCGATCCCCCCTGCCTTGACGAAGCACGCCGCCGCGCAAGTGAGTGGCGCTGGAATATCTTGTTGACTTGCTTTACTATGTATGTGACAGCTTGGGGCCTTGTGTAGCAGGAATGCTGGCCCGTCTCGGAGCAAAACCATGGGGGCAACCCCCATTCTCTCCATAATTTGATAACGGCGAGGTAAATGACACTTGACAGGCAGCACGTCTGTGATGCACCGAGCCCGAGGTCTACGAGCCATACCGGTATCTTCAAGTGAGCGAAGCGAGTAAGACCAATATGAATGATGGGCTGTCATGGTCTCGCCTGCTATTGGACCACGAACGGTGGTCGCCTCCCAGACGAGCATGTCGTCATTTGCCTGAATAATGTATCCAAGGAATGTTGGCTCGATTGTGCCTAGCCTGGCTGCCAGCCGCGCGATGGAGGAGCATTCCACTGCCAACTGGAATGCGCAGCGTGGATGACTTGCCCCCCATGTATACGGGCGGACCATGTTTCCGAGACTCGGGTATCTCACATTCGTTGTCGCCTGGCTAGTTAATGTGTCTTGGTGACTTCAGTCCAGCAACGGTGATTTGACATGAGCCCCTACACCAATCACTGTCCTGGCCCAAACGCCTCGACTTGATTCTCAACCGAGGTACATTCCCCGAAAGCATCACCACGATGTATCGGATCACTCCTGAAGGAACATGTCCGGGAAGGATGATATGCCCGTGATGTTTCGCGGCTGGGCGCTAATTCCCGACAAGGCAGCACGAGAATGACAGTCTGCGTCTCCTGTGCAGTTGCCATAGCATACAATCTATCTTGTTGCCAAACGGCAAGATGGCAACCCTGCACTGAGCCAATCGGCAACGGTTGCGGACATTGGAGTCTCTAAACAGCGCGTAAGCAATGCATAGGGAGTGTACTCCGTACATGTACGAATACAGGAGGCGCCTCAGCTGCAATGCTCCGACGAATCAGGCATAAACGGCGCAACATCTCCAAGCTGGCAGGTCTCAGAGCACGGACGGCAGCGTGGCTTCAGCGAGAAGTCTAAACCGCAAGCAACAGTGGGACGAGGCCGCTAATCTATGGGAAATCGAGGGCATGCCTAGATTGATATCAGCGTAGCATCGTATTGGTCGGTGTAGCGGTTCGAGGGCTGATGGGCTTGTCGATTGCCCATGCTCCGGCAGCGTGGGTTTCAGTCCTTATCCATTTTCGGTTGACTTCAGCAAGTCATCCCAGGACGACACAGTCATGGCCCGATATGAGGCCATAAAACGGATAGCCCTCCGATGCGGGGGACGCAGGGAGGCTTTCTCGACGGGCGTTTGCAGTACGCGCTAGCCAAGACCCGAGAAAGAGGAATAAGAAAGTGAGCAACAACAATGGCAAATGAAGGCAGTAGAACGCGGTTGATCAGAACTCACGATCCCTCCTCACTGAACTCATTTCCGTTCCCAGATTGGACAAGACGGATGGATGCACCAGGCCAGTTTCTTTACTATGTAGCTGGTCCAAGATGCTCTGCTGGCTCCATGTCCGAGCAAAGCAGCGGCACGTAATGCGGAGGATGGATGTTTGGTGCAGCCTTGAAATTGAAGACAGGGCGACATCGTGCTCCATCTAGATTGAGGGATCAGCATAACGTAAGAGCAGCCCTGGCTACCTAGTGAATGGCGTTTCACAGTTGAGCCTCGCTTGGGGGCTCCTTGTGGGTTGAAGTGTTTGGGTGCTTTGTCCGACACGGAGTCGCAGACAGACGGAAAGCTGAGGGTGGTGTCGTCAATCTGCCGAGTTCCACGGCCACTCCCTGGGCTTTGTGAGGCTGAGGCCGGTCTCGAGCGGCTGGAACATGTCTTTTTGGGGTGGGCGAATTCGGAATTCAGATGGTTGGGCCCGATAGACAACGGGCTGGCGACGCATCCGGACCCGTACGCGTACGCGTACCGGCACGGCAGTCAATCATCTACCGGCTGCGAAGCTGGTGTAGTGGCAGCATCAGCCTTTAGGGCCTGGATATTGCCAACGCTTGGTTGGTTGTGCTTGTCTCTGCGTCAGCCACTCCCCCACCATCGTTCGTCGCTCTGGATTTCGGAATTGAGGTTCTTGACGGTTATTGGCCTCTTTGTCTGCATCGTTTCTCGCGCAGCGGTGGGCAGTAGACGCCTGAGACGGAGCTGGAGGCTAACAAGGATCAGTGGTTTTGCAGGAGGGGACGCTGTCATTAGCACGGCGTGATATTACTCGGTTGCCCAAGCCCATCATGTCATACGTGTGCCGGCAATCCATAGGATGAAGTGCATGGGGTATCCAGAGCCAGCGTCGCAGATTTCGGGACGAATCCAGGGTGAGATTCATCACAAGAAGTCGAATCCAATATTGACAGGGGGCGGTCGGTCGAGACTCGGGAGAGTGAGACTGGACCGCCAAAAGGCGTTGGAAGCGCGTGAACATTTCAAGATTTGCAGGGACGGCATGGACGGAAGAGTTGGACGATGAGATCTGGCAGATACGCTAGTCCTAAAAAGGCAAGTGTGGTCCGTACGGTACTACAGTACGTCGATGCAGTTCCATGCGCAGACCGCTTGTTTCTTTTCCTGGGGTGGACGGCATTGTATTGAAACCTGAGGCTAGATAGCGGAAGAGGAAAGTTGAGACCTCAGGCAGCCAGCCACATGGAATGGAACAGCAGGAGGAGTACGGATAGGAGTGGAAGGAACTGCAAACTGGACTGGCAGGTGGTAGGGTAGACCGGCGGATTGGGAAAGGAAGGCGGGCAGGTGGCTGGCAGGTGCAGCCACTTCCACCTCGTCCCGCAATTGGCTCCAGAAGGAGACGGCGGGAACGAGGAAGGAAGGAAGGAATGAAGGAAGGAAAGAAGCTAGGCGGGCGCAGCACGGACTCTACCTGCCAATCAACCTTCTCTCCCATCCTCTCATTCCCTTCCCATCATCCTTCGTCGTTGTTGCATCCTTTGAACCGCTGCTTGTGTCTCGCCATTCGACACCCCGAGCGCCAACCTCACTCGATCGTGGGGAGGTGCCCTGCTACATTCCCACTTCCATCTGTTATAGTGGGAATTCTCTGTTCTGCTCTGCTTTGCTCCGCTCCGGTCGAAACGCGGCGCGCCCCCAAGTATGCAACGCAACCTTGGAGCAGATGGGTTCCCCCCCGAATATCACGGCCGGGTGAATAACAGATCCAACCCGGCTGGCTTTGCATCAACGCATTGCTGCGGCACAGACCAACTCCTGACACCAGATGCATCAAGGCGCCTAGCACCAACACCAGCGGCAGCACCAACAGGAGCAGCACCAACAGGAGCAGCACCAACAGGAGCAGCAGCAGGCGGAACGCCATGGACTTGGGCCTAGACTGGATGTCATGGCACACATCCTCCACATGCAATCGCGTGCCGAAGAACACATTGGAAATGTCCCCCTTCCCACGGTGCGGAGCCGATTTTATTGCTTCCACTGACCCACCCGTCAACTCATCTACTATGATGATCTGACCAGCCAAGTGCCAGCATCAGGGCGCCCTACGAATACACTAGGTACTACAATCTGGTGGGCCACGGTTCCGCCACGGCCACCAACGCCATAACGAGGACCGCCGAGACCCAGGAGATGATGGGAACCGGGGCGAAGGGGCGGTATGGTGTCTCTCCATTCCCTCCTTCTACTGCATATCTTGTGAACATTCTCCCTCCTTGACTACGAATAGGTCGATGTTTCCTGACGAGTGGCCACTGGCGGTATGTCAAGAACATGCAACTGGATGCTACACTGCATCGTGAACCATGGGCGCCATGCTTCAATAGGACGCTCAAATTTGCCTATTGGGTCGGTGGGATCAGCATTTGCAGACCATTATACGGGCCTTCCACATCATAATCCATCACAGCCCCGTCGTCGACAGCCTCACTCCTCGGGAATTTGTGTCCGGGGACCCCTGTTCCCATGCCCCGTTGGCCGTCACGAAGTACGAGGCGGCGGCTTCTCTCAGTCGCCTGCAGCCCAGCATCTCACATCTTTGGCTGGCCCGACGCAACAGGCAGTACAGTGCAGTCAGTCTAGCACATTTTTTTTTGGCTCACCAGACGCCGAACACGACACCATCTTCTCTTCTCGTCCAGTTGGACCGCTCCCTCATTATCGACCTGATCACTGCACCGCAACGACACACGACAGTGGCCTCAGGCAATACTGCGTTGACATGCGTCGCCCCGATGGCAAACCAGACCTCGAACAGACCCTCCCCGTTCCGCCCGTTTACCGCTCCGAGCCACACAGACGTGCAGCCTTTCTGCAGGACGCATGCACCAACGATGCACATCCAACGCAGCGTTGCGGCGGACCTCCCCCATCAAGCCGCCTGGAGCTTCTTGCACAAAAGAAGAGACATGCTTCTCACGATACTGACCCGCTCTTTTTCTGATCATGGAACATAATCCCGGTCCGTCCATTCAAACGGTCGTTCTTAATCTTAGGCCCATGTGCGACCCATGACCACGTTGGCCGCCGTCACTGGAGATCGAAGAGAATGCCCCCTTCCAAAGGCAATCCGAATCTTGTTCCTTCTCCCGCCCCTGCGACTCCACAGCCACCGAATCCAGGCCTGTTCCTCCGCTTGCTGCTGGAGCTGCCGCTGCCTCGTCTCCGGCCCAGCTGGTCTACCCGAGTGCAAAACTCGAGCCGCCTCCGCCGCCGTTTACCCCCCCCCCCCCCCCCCCCCCCCCTGTACGGTTGCAAGAGGCTACGGTATCCTTTAGACAAGTCTCGCTTGCGGCCGTCAGAGGCTGTTCATCATTTGCCGCGCTCCTACTGAAGTTTTGATGAGACAGGTCCAGTTGGACCGGCCACATTCCCATGATGTCTTGTTGGACCTTCTTTTGCCGGGTCCTTTACCCGTTGGCGGAGCTGCCGTCAGCAAACACTGCGCATACTATGTCCTCAAGACACAGTCTAGGCGTAGGCGGGCTTGGTGACCGGCGTTGCGAAACCTGCACCATACGGATACACTTACAAGTGTTAGCGCAACCAGGAATGTGGTGTCAATGTGAAAAACATTATATCAGCATTATCAACTAGACAATCGTGCAGCGTCCCTAGCCATTCACATGGACGTGACCTTTTGGGAATACTTTACACGGCACCAACTAGTAGTATTGCATCAGTTTGGGAGTACCATTCATTGGTCCGTGGACGCCGCCAGCCATTACCACGTCCATACTCTCTAGCCACTCGACGCAACCATTCACCCAAGCCAGATACGGCACAGGCTAGATGATTGTGGGCAGCCGTGTCAGCCAATGATTGTAGGTAGGCAGGACAATAAGTGGTGCACACTGCAGATGAGAGGAGGAGCGGTGCAGCCACAAGGGCTGCTGCGCCTGCGACCAGCAGCCCTAGAGGTCGTTCGCTTGGCAGCTTCAGTGCCAATCAGCGCCGCCCTGAGGCCCGAACGGGAAGCGATGGGCAGCAAGTGAGCCATGCAAAACTCGCGGAGCATTGATCCGTCACCAGCCTGCGAGGCAGCTTCTGCAACAGAACGGCAAGCCGGCCACCGAAGCCCACACTCGTTTACTCCCGGACTTCATGCAAACGGCCTGCCAAGCGCCACACAGGCATCCGCTCCTGCTACGAGACCATGGCAGTGAACCAATCAACCCTTGTTGCGTATAAGCATCCGAAGTCCTTCGCTCACAGCACTGTTTGGCGGTGGTCGCAGAGTGTTCTGCCACCGACCATCAGCAACAGGGCTGGCAACAAGCCATAGCACACACATCACATCGCCCGGTGGGATCCTGGGTTGCGGTGAAGGATACTGTGTCTCATTCCATTATATTTGGAGTGCACTTCCATGCCTGGTTCAAACATTCTCTAGGTTGTTTTGGTCAGCTTCAGGCCATTTCGCCCGGGCAACCTGACCAAAATGAATAAAGGAGAAAAAAAAAAACGGGCACACTCGCCCTGCGGTGGACGAAAGCCAAGGCGAGTGGAAGAAAGAAGGAAAACTGCACATCTCAAGTCACAGGGTGCTGCGTGTCGTGTCGCCTCGCCGTATGACGATGATGGATGCTTACTCAAATGGAGGTACCACGCAAGGGCGAGCAGCCAGCAGCCAGTTCCACTTGATGTTAAAGGGCAAAGAGCAGGAGACAGACTGTGTCCCCTCCGTCAGGGTCGTCCCATGCGTGGGCTGGGTGTAGGAGGCGTCGACTCACGCACGCCCCGTTTCTTCGACACCCATCGGCCATCCGTTTCGTCTGACACACCCAGCAAGTAGCCGTGACAGGGGTCGATGGAGCACGGCTGGGGGTGATGGATCAGAGTCATCACAACAGACCGGGCACACACACACACGCACACACACAAACACGCACGCCCAGCTACACAACACTCCCCTCCCCATCCATACCCCCCCCCCCCCCCCTGGGACGAGGCCACTTTACCTGGTGCGTCAGACAATATCTGCTCGTATATTGGCCAGAGCCGCCAATCAGCGGTACTATTGTCGTCCTAATGGCTGCTCTGAGGGGCTCCAACAGAGAATCTTTGCTGGTCACTCGTCCACCCCCCCGCCAGTCCACACACACCCCTCCCTCTTCTTCACACGCCCCTCTCCCTCCATCTCAGCATGGCGCCGACTCTCAGGCCTCAGGCCACTCTCAACTCTAACCCACTGGCCCGCCGCTCACGTCGAACTCAAGAATGGATGGTGCATTAGTGGGCCCATGGCTAAGACCTGGCAAGCCGCCCATCCCTGTACTGGTAATGTCGAAGACGACTGGGGGTCCCAGGAGCCACCGTCCATGGTGGATGCTCCACGCAACACACACCTCGACCAGGGTACGTAGACGTAGCGCTAACATCATTTCGCCTCGTTCCTCATTGGGGTGGTGGCAGCCATTATCAACCACCCATATCCCACGTCGTGCTGTTGGCAGAACTCACTTCGAGACTCAATCACCAACTCTTCCAACTACGTTCCTTCCCCGTCGACCTCTTTACAACTCCTCACGATCCTCGGAGCACTGAATCCCTCAGTTGCCCTTCAGCCTCCGATCCAAACGAACAACCTTGACCGACCTCTACGCCCTATCTCAATCCCAGGCGACCAGTACGTGTTTGACTCGTTGACTCGACGTCTTGCGCATCTCAACCTCTCTACTCGACCCAAAGGACTCGACCCGTTAGGCCACAGGACATTTGCCCAGGATTTACTTTTGGATTTCCAGGATTTCCTAACCCAAAGGACAAGGCCGTTTCTACTTTTCTCTCTCTCTGTCTCTCTCTCTCTCTTTCCTATCATCTTCTCTCCAGTTTGGATCTCGCCTTCGAGACCCAACTAAGACCGCCAGAGAAAGGACTCCCATTTGGACCCGCAAAAAACATGCAGCATGTATCAGGATTTGGCTATCCCACTCCTCCCGCGTCGCCGGTGTACGACAACTCAAAGTGTTCCCTTCAGCAGCCCATCACAACAGCGCCCCACTGCCAGGCTCGATATGTCCCGTTAACGCCGGAGGCGAGACTGGGAAGGTTCCTCGAGGGCAAGTTGCAGTTGACGACCATCCTGGGGACTGGCGCATATGGTGTTGTGTATTCCGCCGTGGATGTCAAGACCGGAGTCCGTTATGCCGTCAAGTGCCTCAGCAAGTTCAACCCAGATGGAACCCCATTGGATCGTCGACAAGTTGCTTTCCAGAACCGGGAGATCCGTCTGCACTATCTGGCCTCGGCCCACCCTAACGTGGTGTCGATGCTCAAGATTGTTGACGACCCGGACTGCATCTATGTCATCTTGGAATATTGCCCGGAAGGTGACTTGTTTTTCAACATCACCGAAGGTGGTCAGTATGTCGGAAACGACGATCTTGCCAAGAGAGTCTTCTTGCAAATCTTGGATGCCGTTGAACACTGCCACTCTCTCGGAATTTACCACCGGGACTTGAAGCCGGAGAACATCCTTGTTTCGGACCACGGAGAGACCGTCAAGCTCGCCGACTTTGGCCTCGCCACATCGTCCGACCGGTCTGAGGACTACGGATGCGGCTCTACATTCTACATGAGTCCAGGTAGGCACACCACCCCCAGGAACTTTCCTACTCCTTCAAGCCTCTCTCCCCCTTGAACACAACTGACATTTTTCTTTTCCCCCCTCTTTAGAATGCTTGGACCACTATGCCAGGAGACCTTTTTACTTCTGCGCCCCCAATGATGTCTGGAGCCTCGGAGTGATCCTGGTCAACCTGACCTGTGGACGCAACCCATGGAAGCAAGCCTCGTTCGAGGACTCTACCTACCGGGCCTACACTCGTTGCCCAGATACCTTGAAGAGCATCCTCCCAGTGTCGGATGAACTGAACGACATCTTGGGAAGGATTTTCACCCGGAACCCGGACCAGAGGATTACTTTGCCCGAGTTGAAGGCCAGGATCCAGGCATGCAGGAGCTTTACCATCCCGGCGATGCCTACTGCTGTGCTCCCAACACCCCCAGCTTCGCCCGAGCACATGACCGAATACGTTACATGCGAGGACACGATTGTCGACGACTACGACAACGCCCTTTCGCCTGCGTCGTCTTCTTCTGACGACGGCTCCACTTGCTCATCCGACGACGGCTCGCTCACCTCGAGCGGCTCGACCATCGACGACCTTGATGAGGAGTTCCTCCAGGAACAACACGAGGCTATGGTATGCCACGCCCAAACGTTCGAACCGGAAGATCCCAGGACGGCATCATTTCCCACACAGGAGTTTGTTCCTCAACAATACACAGGACCCGTGCCGTCGCCGGCGGTTGGACAAGAGCACCTTCACGCACATATGCCCATACCTGGGCACATGCCAGTTCAGGTTCAGATGCAGGCACCGAGCTGCCCGCCAAAATCATTTGTCCAGTTTTGGTGGGGAGACGTGTTGAAGTATGCCCAGCATGCACCTTCAATGCATCCTCATGTTCCCTTCCACCACCAGGTCCCACTCTTCTCTCACCCTCAAGGCTGCTACTAAGTTGCCACACATCCGTTACGCCAGCCTTTTCCAGGATAACCATCATCACATGGCTCATTTGGACTGCTTCGGCGAATCAACTCACGACACAACACAATCGTATCAACGTTTAAACCATGGACCATAGGATCCATGAGGATATCTAATTTCGTTATGAGTCATGTGGACCATATTTTTACCCTTGGACTCCCATATCGGAAAGGATCTACCAACAAGCTCAGGGAGAAAAAAAAAAGGCCGGATTTTCTTTTCACTTTCTGTAGACCTGTACCCCCAAAAGAGGGAGTGGTTTTTTTTTTCTTTTTCTTCTTTCTCATGTTTTATTATTTTTTTGTTATCTCAGCGTGGAGTTGGGTTTGGAAAGACGACGGGGAAACTGTCTCTGTACTAAGGGATGCCCAGCGATGCATACAAGGCGTAACAGGATACAGAGACGGGGGGTTGGCTGGAGTTTGTTTATTTTCAGGGACACTTGTGGCATTCGATTCTACAATGCATGCTTCCTGTGCGCAAGCATCTAGGAAAGGCTATTTGACAGTTTTTCTGTCGATTGTTGGACGATATCACGTCTCACTTTGGATTGCATTCGAGACGTGGATATTCTCGAAGTGGTTGAGCAATAGCAGAAACAAAGGGACTTGGTTTTTTTCATCGAGAACGAAGGAGGGAGAAGATGTTTAGACAATACCTGGGCCAAGAACCCGATGTTTCGCGACGATGTCATTCGCGCGAGGAAGACTCTTGAGGGAGTGGAAAGTTCAACTCGAGTCTGGTAGGAAATAGCTAAAGAACACAGCTGTCCTTCCACTACCCTTTTTTTTTTTTTTTTTTGAATACAAAACATTCAAAGAAAAACAAACAAAAATTCAAATGTGCACTGAGATTTCCAAATAACCGTAATCCAATGTGACGTCTCAACATTTACGGCGATTAAACCTTGTCAGTCACGGCCAGACACGAAATGGCCGTAATACCTGCCAAGGTGAGGCTTCCTTCCGAAAGTTTGGCTCGCATCAGACCGACCCTTTCTGTCTTTTTTGTCTTACCGTCTTAATCTCGGGTCCCCCCCGCCTTCGATGCTACGTTGGGCCGTTTTCCAGAACGTCTCAAGATTTCCCATCCAAGTATGAGAGGAAAACCCTCTTGACAATCCCGTAGGGAAGGGAGAGAGATGGATGGGGTTGTTCCCTACACCGGCCCCCCGCGTTCTTCCCTGGGAAAAAAAGCCTGTAGCTGTGACGAGGGTTCACTTCTGCTTTCTTCTTCTCCCTCTTCCGTCCATCTCCCCCCTCTCTCCGTCTTTTTCCTTACTTTCCAGAAAGAACGTTCGCTTTGCTGGGATGCGTGCGCCTTGTGGCCATAGCTCTCTCCTCTGCTGGAATGACGGAGGACGGTGACGGACAGAGACGGACGGACGGACGAGCGGGTACGAGTAAGAGGAGGAGAAGGGAGCTGGCGAGATGCCGGTGGGGGGGGGTTAGATAATCTACACAAGACGAGTAGTTATTACTACAGTCTCCCTCTCTCCTGATGACGGATCTGTGATGGGCGGTCTACTGTCCCAAACCCGAGATAGCTACTTTGCAGGAAGGACAAGAGTGCGAAAGAGATTGGTTGGTGCCACAGCTGGCTGGCTTGTCGACAAGGACCTGACTGAGACGGAGCCCGGGCTCGACTCGACTCGACTTGTTTGGCTCGCCCTTGCGCCGCTCCGAAGAGCAAGCAGCGCGCAGGTTTTCTTGGTGCGGGTTGCCAAGTAGAGGTGGATGAGTGAGCCGCAACTGGCTGAGAGTGTGCAGGATACATGCCAACTGCAACGGGAGCGGGGTGGGGGCACAGCACAGCACAGCACAGCACAGCACGGCCAAGGAACATACGAATTATTGATCGAGAAGAGCACACGCGCGCACGTTCCAGCAAGATCAGACATTTGACATGGTGCTAGTCTGACTAGGGAGGGGGGGATCTAAGAAAAGTCAGGGCTGTCAGGTTGGCTCTTGCTGGAGAGCTCGCCCCCAACCTCCAAAGGGAGGCGGCTGTTGATTGGGTCGTGACGGATGTGGGAAACGGTCATCGTTCGCCCTGTTTTCTTTGGGGGTGTGCCTCGGTTTCTTTGGATGGGTGGGTGGTGGCCGTGGTTTGGGACCGTCCAACCATCCGCCTTCCCACCACCACCATCACCTCGTCGTCCTCGTCCTCCTCGCCCCCCCCCCCCCCCCCGTATGCTGCTCTTCCCGGGCCTGGAGTCGGTCCTACCGCGATGTGGTACGTAGTACGTAAGCGAAAGAAGGAAAAGAAGACGGAGAAAGACAATGCAGATCTCCCTCCTTTTGGATTCTAGAGTGGAGAAATCGACAGATGGTTGGGTTGGGCTTATTTTATTTTCCCTGGCGAAAAGAGCATTTCAAGGATGAGGTCAAGAGGAGGGGCTGGTTGCCCCCCCCCGGTCCACGTTACTATCCGGTACTCACTGCGAGGCTGTGAGTGTCATGTAATACCGCGTGGGGTTATATTTTCCGGTGTATCGTCCCCTTGGCGGGGGGGCGGACCTTTGGTCCTTCGTTTCTTTTCTTCTTTTCTTTTTCTACTTTTTCTTTTCCCGTTGTATACTTATTTGGGTTCAGTGGGGACTGATACCAAGTGGAGCTTGAGCGTGTTTCTCGCCCCCTTCCATGTCCTCTATCATCTGTACCATTGGTTGGCGCACCCAAGAGAAGGACCAGAAGGTTGAGCCTTGGTCAGACTCGGGCCTGTGCCCAGTTCCGTTTTCTTGGATGCAGGCGAGGTGTCATGCTGCACTTGACTAGGGGGAAACCAGGAAGGAGTGTACTGTGTAAGGAAGCAAATCAAGAAAGGCACGGGAACAAGGTTTGGGTCCAACTGGGTAGCGTGACAACCAGAAAGAGGGAGGGAGGGACGCAAAGAGCGTGTTGCACTCCTTGCGCCGTTGTCACCTTATTACGCATGCATCACGGCGGCCAAAAGGCAGAAGAAGGGGGGTCGCCTCGGGCGTTGAGTGGTTTTGGGCATGGAAGCATGTGTGTGGGGATAGGTTTGGTAGGCTTGGGGGAGGACATTCAGATTCCCTAGGAGGTTGTGTGGAGCATGGGAGAGAGGCTGCAGGTAGATATGCTGATGATGTGTATGTGCTGGCTAGTCTCTTTCGCTCACGAGGACGCTAACACAGCCATGTGTTTTCGGTCAGGGGAACGCCTTTGTTCTTTATTTGGCGTCTTCTAGGTTGGTATATATTTTTCTTTCTAGGTTGGCGAGTTCACTACCATAGATAGGCAGGCTGATGGGGGAGTTGCAAAGCATGGTAAAGCAGCAGCATCTCTTTTAGTCGTCCGTGGGAAGCCGTTTGTCCTCGGCATGTGGCTAGATATGACGATGGGAGGGGGAGGGTTTGGCTCTAGTCTTGATATTTCTTGCCTGAAAGTGTATTATGCATTGGGATGGCATGTCCGTCCGTCCCGCACCTCTGACAGGGAAATGGGCCTTACCGGACGAGAAAAAAACACATTCATCAGCCAGAGATCGAGATGTGCAAAGGGCCAGCCAGCCAGCCAGCCAGCCAGCCACTACCACGCCAGGGAAGCCACGACATTGTGGAAGGAAAGGTTTAAAAGACAGCAAGCACCAGAACGAGCTAGCCTGCCATGCGTGATGCAACTGACTGCCTGCACACTGCCTTGTGCAAGGTTGGTATGACGACAACGGAGCTGAAGATGGGTTTGACGAATAAGGGTTGTTGGTTTCGCGTGAGAGGCCTTACCCACGATCGGCGGGTGCTGAATGGTTGGGGGCCGGACTTATGAGAAGCTACCGTAGACTATTTGCAGGCTGCTCTCACTCTCGGGCGCCGGGATAGGAAAGGTTCATAGGGAGGCAGTATGGGCTCGGGATGGATGCTCGACGGCCTACGAGATGCCGCAGCAGGCCACCGGCCCTCGTAGGTAGGTGTGTGCCATGTGTGTGTTAGCTATAGCAGGTAATGGCAAGGGGGGGGGCCGCCGGCATTGACGGGAGACCTTTGGCGCGGACGAATCGGCCGAGTCCCTTCGGCGTAGTGCCATGCTTCTGCCTCGTGAGGAGACGGCAACGGCAATCGGGCACCAGGGATGTGTGTAGACGTGGAGCCTGCCTCTGAATGCGGTGTACTAGGTATGTATACACTGTCAGGCCTTTGTTTCTGACGACGAAACAGAGTTTGAATTCCCCAGGAGAGGGCATGGATGGATGGATGATGGGCGGATGATGGATGCGTATGCATCTTGGACGTAGCATTTTGTCACCATCCATCTTACACCGTTGACCTTCTGTATCCGAGGCCTCCTCTGCATACCAGCTCTCCCGGGGAAATAGCCCGGCTAGTCGGCCATCACCGGGGGGGCGGCGAGGAGAACTCAATCGCTCAATGCTTGGCTTACTTTAGGTACACTAGAGTTTGACCGCGTTTTGGATGGTGGACAAGGAGGAGGGGAGAGGGGAGAATCGATAGGTGATATTGTTTGTTTCGTCGCCCATCATTGGAAAACCATTGGAAACAGCAGGCAGTTTGCCTGCCCATGTAAGAGTAAGTGGGCTCTGAGAGTCAGACTCGATGCGAAAGATGCAAAATATCGGCTTCCGCAGTCTCCTCGGCTGGCCGGGTCGCCTCCAAGTTGCGCCCGACCTTGCAGTCGCAGCCGCACCAGCTTCATCAGCAAGTCAGTTGATGAAACCCGGTACGGCCGGGTTTGTACAGAAATGCAAACCAAGACGTCTCTCGCCGCCCCTTGAGACGGGGTCTAGGCCGCGCCCCTCTCCCCTCCCAGGCTATGAGGTTGACAACGAAGGACTTTTGGGAGTGCATGTTGAGTGCATACGGCTCCGAGAGTCTTTCTCAACGCAACATGATTCGTCCCCCTCTCTCCCTTTGACCTAGGCAGGTCCCCGTTTGTAACAGCCCGCATTGGGCCGGGCGTTGCTGTCACCGTTTTTCCCTACTTGCAGCAACCGGCAGATTCTCAGCCCCAGTCCCGATGGATACGCTCGCTAGCAACTGACAGCTAACAGCTCGGCCGCCAAGGTGGAAAAGTGATGTGATAGAGGCCCGCCAAGTGTGCATTTTTACCTCTATTATTCGTTTTTTTGTTTCTATTAGTTAAATCACGTAAGAGGGATATCCTATAGATTACGTAACAAATTATAATATAGAATATAGTTACTTATTATATTAGTTAGTTATAAAGTAAATCTAGACTTTTAGGTAGTATACTAGTAGTAAGGTAGATACTACTAAGGGAGGCAGTGTGTTATATAAATATTACATAACTACCTCCCCTAAAGCATACCTACTATATATTAATACTAGTAACTTTTCTTTTATAGTAAAAGTTACTAGTGCCCTAGCTATCTAGATTACCCTTAAAAGCCCTAAAAACGTAATAAAAATTAAAACTTTAAAAGTATTATACTTCTTATAGTTACGTACTATATATTCCTATATCCTCTATTTTTCTTTATAGATAGTATAGGCTTATACTAACTTATTTAAGGGTATTTCTTTTTAGCTATAGCTATTAGAGGCGTATTTTTATATTAGTTAGATTTAACTACTACTATTATAGTCTAGTTAGTTATATAACTTATAATTTATTTTTTACTATATACTTATTATAATTTATTATGCCTATATAACCTAACCCTCTATATATATCTTAGCTTTATTATTTATAACTAGGCCTTTAAGTGCTTAATTTAAGAATACCTTTATAAATCTATTAGCTAGATTATTAGATCTAGTAATTTATTAGACTTTATAAAGCTTATATTACTTATAAGACTATCTTAGTAATATAATATTAATTATAAGATACTTCTTTTTTATAGTTCTTAGCTTAACTAGGTATTTATAAAGTAAATATAAGTCTATATATATAATAGTTAGGATTAATAAGATATTAAGCTTCTTTATAATTATTATAATAGTTATAAAGAGGGCGTAAGCTATATTAATACCTATAACTATCTTATATACTTTAGATATAAGGACGCTTTAGGTAACTTATTTAGACTTTATAGATAAGAAATAAAAGATATTACTATAAAAAAGAAATTTAGCTTAGTTATTATTAACTTCCTTATTTATAAGGAGGATAATAAATCCTAACTATAAAGTTATATTATAATTATTAGTAAATAATCTATTTATAAATATAAACAGCTTAGCTAATATAAAATCTAAAGGGATAAATTATAGACTATAGTTAAGTAAGCTTATTTACTATTATAGTTAATAGTTAAGGTCTTTAATTACCTTATTATCTAGCTCCTTATATTAGGCTGTAATAGAAAGATTATAATATGCTTTAGGCTAGTAAATAGAGGTAATATATACTCCTTATGCCTATTACTAAATAAAATCTTAGTAGGCTATAGGTAACTTTATATTAATTAATTATAGTTTTACTTCTTACTTTTTCTAGTAGAGCGTAATAAAAGTGTCTATAGTAGATATAACTATAATAATCCTACTATTAAAGGTAAGTAGTTAGTTAATAGTAAGGAATAACTTATTCTTTATAATAAATTTTACTTTAGTTAGTTCCTTATTCTTTTAGTTAGAAAATAAAAGGTCTATTAGGCTAATAGTATTATTTATTTATATACTAATAAGTATAAAGTGTAGATTTTTACTAAATAATAAGAGAAAGTAAGGGTTATATATAGTAAAGACTATCTAGAGATTCTCCTTATAGTAATAGTTATAAGTAGCCTACTAGTACGTACCTACCTTAGTAATCTTATATAGAGGCTTAATAACCTTTATAATAGTATTATTAAGGTACTTATAATAGATTTAGGCTAGGAGTTTAGTATAAATAGTATAGTTAAGGTAAGAAGTAAATTAAATATAGGCCTATATAATGTTATATAGCTATATAACTTTACTATTAATAAAAAAGGAAAAGGCTAGTATAAGGATAAGCTGCTAGCTAGCTTACTAGATAGTAAGTAACTAAGTAAGAATAGCCTCTTTACTATTATTAGTATAGCCTTAAATAATAAGGCGTAATTTCTTATAAGGCTTCTTATTAGTGCCTTTTACCTTATTTATAATTTATAATTTAAAAATTTACTTATATAGCTAAAGTTAGTTAATTATAGTAAATTTAAAGACGCCTTATATAATAAGGCTATTAATCTTAGTAGCTACTAATTACTTAAATAGCTTACTAAGTGCTATAATAATACCTTTTTTATATAGTTAGATTATAAAGGTTTAATAGGCTTTTTTCTTTACTAAGAGGAAGGTAGTATAAGGTACGTTAGTCTCTTATAGTAAAGTGTATCTTATAGGGATTTTCTTAGCTTATTAAGGTTATATAATAGTAAGATTATTAGTACGTAGCTACTACCCTAAACTAGTTATAATAATAATAGTATCTTTAGTAAGCTTATTACTATAACTACTATTATTATTTAAGATAAATAGAGGACGTTACTTAGCTAAGCCTTTTTCTTTATTATTTACTATATAGTATAGCTTAACTAATATAAATTAAAAAACGTAAGGGCTGTTAATATTAATAGTAAAGTCTTTACCTTAAGTAGTAAGTAACTTATATAGGCTAGACTAACCTCCTTTTTTACACTAGATATAGACGTTACTACTTAAAGGCAGATCCTTTATTATAAAGGTATTTAGGCTATAATAAGTAGTAAGAGCCTTATTAATTTACTACGTTATGTTATATTTATAAAGATCTTTAGTTACCTTATAGATAGCTATTATATATTAGATTATCTTAGGTAAAGGGGTAAAGTTAGTAGTTATATAAAGGTAGGCGCTAAATACTAATAAAGTAGGTATAAGGCTATTTAGGCTAGTAGTATTATTAACTACTTTAGTAGCGCTTTAAAGTGCTACTTTATAGTTAATAGATAGGTATTCTTTTTAGATTATCTTATACGCCTATTAGAGTATAGTGTAGTATCTCTTAACCTTCCTAACGCTATAATACGCTTTAATAGAGATAATCTTAACTTTAACGCCTATTATATAGGCTTTATATAAAAATTTAGTTAAGATAAAGTTCTACCTTATATTAGTAATAATTTAATCTAGAGGTCCTTAGTAGATATTAATCTAGTAGTAATATAGTGCCTCCTATATAGTTTTTACTAAAATGTTATAAAGGAAGCAGGCTGCGTTAAAGGTAGTAGTAGTATTAATAATATAAAGTATAAGGTTACTATTAAGGTATATAATATTAATAATAACTTTATAATTAAATAAATAGTTATTATATAAGGTAAATTAGAATTAAAAAGGAGCCTTCTTATAAATCTAGTAATAATAATAGTACTTTATTAAGTGTTTAATTACTTTTATTTTAACCTTATAGCTAGCCTTATAAAGGATCTTATATAGCTAGTAAATTAATAGATAGCTAAACTATTAATAAAGACAGCATAGCTTAACGTTAGTTAGGTAATAACTTATAAGGCTTTACTTAGGTAGGCTAAGTAGTATTTATAAGTAGCCTTATTTTTATATAACTAGCACTATAAGTTTACTTTATTAAAGAGTATTTATAAGGTTATTAAATTAAATTAATAGTTAATTTATATTAGCTAAGTAAAGTAAGAAAGGTATATTAGTAGGTATTATATAAAAGGTAATATACCTAAAGGAAGTCTTTACTATAATAGTGCCTTATAAAGTAATAGTATTACTATTACTAAACCTAATCTTTACTTTACTTATAGCTATAGTGTTAATAGTTATAAATAGTTAAATTTACTATAGTGTAATAGCTTATAAGTAGCCTATAGTTAAGTAACTTACTACGCCTATATCTAGTAAAATACCTTAAAAAGTAGCTAATAAGTAATAATTTAGTATAAAGGTACTAAGTAACTTAGTAAAGGTACTATTAGGGTTAATTTTTATTAATTAGTAATAGATAGCTTAGTTAGTAACGCCTAGTAAGCATGTTACTATTTACTTTAGCGCTACTAAAGAACGTAGTTAAGGTGTAAAATACACTATTATCTTATTCTTTATTATTACTAATAATAAAGTAGGCCCCTTAGAGATACTACTAAAGATCCTTATTATTATTACTATTTTTATCTTCTTTTTCTTATAGATAGGTGCCTTTATAGCTAGTAAGGAAGGTGTTATATATAGTTAGTAAGGTATCTTTAACGTAATAGTTACCTTTAAATTACTAGTACGCTTTATATCTTTTATTAGTAGTATACTTTATTAACTAGTAGCTAGGCTTATAGTAAATATAGCACTTTTTAGTATTATAGCTACTATTATTATTATTACTATTATAAAAATTACTACTACTATAGTTATTACTAAACTATTAATAACAGCCTTAGCCTTAGTAGGTATAGTCTACTTAATATTAATTATTAGGTAATAAAGGTAAGGATTTAGTAAGGTACTAGCTATAGTAAGGGCGCCTTATAGTAGTACTAATAGATAACTATAATTAGCTATATACTCCTTTTAATATTATAGCTAGAGCATATAGGTAAAGGTTATACTTAGGAACCCTAGAGTAGGTATTTAGTAACTAACTTCTTAACACCTTATTATTTTAGTATAATAAGGGGAAAGCCTATTAGATAAAGGCTAGCTTTAAGATAAGCTTCTTAAGAGCTTAGATCTTAGTTATTATAAGATTATTATATATAACTTAAAGAAGTGTTATTTTTTACTATTTAGATAGGTAAGTCTACGTTTATTTTTATATCTTAAAGTAGTTATAAATTTAGTTAACTATCTTATTAAAATTATAAATACTATTACTATAAATATAATTAATATAGAACTAAGATACCTTACTTTTTAATATAATAGAAAAAGCAGGACTAAGTTAGTATTACTTAATCCTAACCTTACTATAGTTATCTTAAAAGATACTTAACTTAAGGTTAAGAACGTTATATAACTTACTACTATACTTAGTTTTTTTTCGGGAGTAGCTTTATAAAATTA